>NC_141991.1:199064210-199366985 GCF_049901715.1 Pseudonaja textilis | reverse complement strand
AGTATAGTCAAATGATTGATTAATAATGATACTAAGGTATTTAATTTTTGATTGACAATATGAGATTATATGTAATGTAATTGTAATTGAAGACTACGAAATGGAAGCACAAAACAATTTGTAAACCAACTGGCACACTGTATGTACACCTATGGAAGATAGCTTGATGTTTTTATGTTTTGTTTGTTTATGTTTGTTTTTAAAAACCAATAAAATTTAAATAAAATAAAATAAAATTATTTGGAAGCACTAGATATAGTATTCTCTGTATGGCAGAAAAGTGAAACCAGGCTGTTTACTTTTATATTGACTGATGGGAGGGACATTGCAGAGCCCAAATCCCCATCTACAAGACACTCCAGCTAGACAGGCACATGTTTCAAGAGAAAGGTTGATCTTCTGACCTTCCTGATATAGTCTCAAAGAACTTTGAAGGAACAGATCCAGCTAGTCTTTCCTGGCAGAACTTCATCTCTGAGGTAGCTGCATTGCAATCTATGTGGAGAAGAGGTGCCAGGAATCCATGTGGTTAAAGGTCTGTTCAAGTAAACAATTTACTAAGGCTGCAAACAGAAGGCAATTGGAGAAGGCTTTGGTTTGTTTATAGATCAGTGATCTGTGATTTGCAAAAGACAAAAAGAGAAACCATTTTTGCTTTTACTACGCAGAACCACTATGGCTACAGTGTTGAATTGAATCTGGGAGGCTTGGGTTCAAGTCCAACTTCAGCTATGGAATCTCAGTAGGTGATGTCGAAGCAGTCATTGTGTCTCACCTCAACATACAGATAGTCCTCAATTTATAACCACAACTGAGCCCAAAAATTATGTGGCTAAGTGACATAGTTGTCTAATGAGGTTTGCCCCATTTTACAACCTTTCTTGCCACAGTTGTTAATTGAATCATTGCAGTTGTTAAATTAGTTGTTAAGTGAATTTGGGTTCCCCATTGACTTTGCTTGTGAGAAGATTGCAAAATGTGATCACATGACCCTGGGATATGGCAACTGTCATAAATATGAGCCAATTGCCAAGTGTCCAAATTTTGAGCACATGAGCATGGGAACGTGTCAACGGTCATAACTGTGAAAAATGGTCATAAGTCACTTTTTCAGTGTTGTACCTTTCAGTGCAATTGCAATTGTAATCCTAATTAGGTCCCCATGTCTCCTTTCCTGCACCAGAGAAATAGTTCCACTAGGCCAATAGAAATCTTTACCAATTTAAATTACAGGTTTAAAAAATAGAAAGGAAATCACTTTAAAAAATTTGAGTAGTTGAGTAGTTCAGAGAGTTCAGAGGACCGGCAAATCCAACCTCTGGCTGGAGATTTTACAGTATCCTTCCCCTGCTATGCCCACCAAGCCATGCCCACAGAAGCAGTAGTAAAAAAAAAATTGAATCCCACCACTGATCTGCACCCCCAGATACTACTTAATACTGTTGATCACCTCCACAGCTGCAGCCTTGATACAAAGTGGAGTATGACTTTGCTGGAGCTAAAATCAACAATGATCTCCTTTGTTTTGTTGACATTCAAAACCAAGTTATTTTTATTGCACTGGTCTACCAAAGCCTTCACCTCCTCCCTGTAAGAATCTTCATGGTCATCCCGGATAAGCCCCACCACTGCCGTGTCATCTGCAGAAAAAGGGGAATCGGGGTAAGATGGACATGCTGCACCTAAATAACATAAATAAAGGTTACGAAACCTTGCTACAAATTGCTGGTCTCAGTGGCAAATTTAAGTCAATTCAATTGACCGTTCCTTATCCTTTGGGAGATGTAACAAAACAAAAATTGGTAAGGTTCATTATGTCAGATACCACAGCATCCAGATCACAGTATAAAAATATAACATGGCAGAATATCACCCCTCTGACACTGTATTATCAGAAAACTTTTCTTGTGTTAACTGTCATATAGGTGGGAAATTGAGAAGCAATCCTGCAAAAGGCTGGGCTGCTTCAGAAAAGGATGAAATTATATTTTATAAAATTACATAGAGTGAAAGTGAGTAGGGGGATGTTTTTCTCCCTCTCATAATAGCAGAATCTGAGGTCATCCAGGGAAGCTAACTGATAAGGAATAAAGGATGTGAGGTATTGTTTCCTTTTCTTTTCTTTTTTCTTTTGCACATTTTAAACTATGGGTTTGGGTTGCAAAATATAGTGATAGACACTACCTCATATGTCTTTAAAAACCATTCACATCTACTGAGAATAAATGTTTAGGAGTGTTATTGTTAGGAGTAGAGGAACATTCATTTAATTCACATTTGAATCCAAACCCAACAAGTTTGCAACAAACCCTAAGTTTGGTTATCATTTCAAATTGGCATTATTCCAAATTTTGCAATATAGTTTGCTAATCAAAGTACATATTTCTTTGAAAAGAAGATAGTTCAGAATATAAAATGAGTCTTCCCAAAGAATGTTTAGACAACTCTCCAAAAAGTCTGCCTCAATTATACTGTGTGTAATGAAACCAGGATATTTTTCCCATTTTAAATGTAACTTTGGTGGGGGGGAGTAAAACCTGTACTCTTCTTTTTGATATATTAATGAAGAGTTAATATAAAACAGCACTTATGCGTTATTTCACCACGCCTCAGGAAAAGGGCTATTAGGACTATTTATCCAGATGAGCAACCATTTTAATAATGTGTTTTAGAATATTTGACGTCCTGAGTGCACAACTATTTCATATGTCTTTTGTTTTTATTTTTCACTACTATGTGTTTGTTTTAAGCCAAATTATAGAATTGGAGAGTATTTCAGTCAGATGATTGGAATACCCTGGAAATATATACAACTAATAATGTACAACATGTGTAGCATTATCTTGGGGAAAATTGCAAAAAAAAAAAAAGATTGAAATAGGCAAAAAAACAGAAAGAGATATTTGGGGAAACATGCACTGAAACTTTAGTAAGAACTTTATTTTAAGAAAACATTCTCAAGTCCAACAACTAGTAGATTCATCAAAATGAGAAACTGAAAAAAAAACTCAACAGATTTGGAAAAATTAGAAGCTTGAGCAACAGTGAAATGTGATATTCATCCTACAATAACTCCTTTTGGTGGCTGAATGTAACATCAAAAGCAAAAGCAGCATGTACCTGAGTACCAGAAAAGGGAATTGACCACATGTGCTGTTTTTCAATGCCCAGAAACTTATCCTGCAGAAACAATATGCTAGCCTAGCCAGAACCTTGGTATGATTCAGCAGGAGTCAGCTGTGGTGGCGCAGTGGTTAGAATTGCAGGCTAATTCCGCTGACTGCTGACTGCCAGCAGTTTGACAATTTGAAACTCATTGGCTCAAGGTTGACTCTGCCTTCCATCCTTCCAAGATTGGTAAAATGAGGACCCAAAATTTTAGGGGCAATATGCTGACTCTGTAAATTGCCTAGAGGGGGCTGTAAAGTACTATGAAGCAGTATATGTCTAAGTGCTATCATTATTGCTATTGGTCTCCAGATCTAAATTTTATGTTAGCATATTTACTTTGAAAAGAAAAGGAAACGGATAATAAAAATAATAAAATAATAAAAAGAAAAGGATAATATACCAACTGAGGGGACAGTGATAAGAAAGATCTTGGACTGCATGGAGATGGACAGGCTGACCTTAGAGCTAAAAGACAGAGGTGGAACAGAGTATTATCTGGTCTGGGATGCCTGATACAGCTGGTTAGACAATAGACACAAAAGTAACACAGTAACTAACATATGAATATGACTATTGATGATGCTGTAATGTTGTTGAAAATGTTGATATGTTATAAATTTCTGGAAAATGTTTAATAAAAAGTATTAAAAGAAAACAGAAAAAAGAAAAAGAATAACTTTGTTATTAGGAGCACTGTAAAATAAGGGCTCCATATTCCAAATAATTAAAAATTATTCTCAAGCCTACACAGAAGAGGAAAGAGGTAATAGCGAATTGAAGGATTTTATAATGAATTAACTGAATTAGATGGAATTTTGACAGGTACTGATGAGAAGGTGATTAAAAAATTATATAGATATTTACTTGGAGTAAAATTAGAAGAAGAACAAGTTAAAGATACAATGATTGCCTGGGGAAAAACTTTGGATATGGGATAGACTTAGAAAGATGGCAGAAATTATGGTCTTGAAATTATAAAATAACAATGTCAACAGCATATAAAGAGAACTTGTACAAGATGTTTTACAGGTAGCATCTACCCCTGGCAAGGATAGCAAGGAATGTTTAAGAATAAATCGAAGAAATGTTGGAAATGTATATCAGATACTTGGATCATACTATCACATGCCGTGGATGTGTGTGACTATGTGTGACTAGATACTGGACTAAAATTCATACAAGTTTGGAAAAAATGACAAAATAGCATATAGACTTGAAACCAGAGATATTTTTATTGGGTATCTTACCTGAAGGATACAGTAAAGAATTGACATATTTGATTATAAATGTTTTGACAGCAAATGCAGCTAGAATTATATTTGCCAAAAATTGGAAAAGTGAAAAAATTCCGATAGAAGAGGAGGTGATTAAGAAAATAATGGAATGTGCAGAAATGAGTAAATGGTCATTAGCAATTAGAGAGCAAGAAGACAAAGAGTAGTATAAAAATTTGGGATTTATTTTATCAATGGTTAAATAAGAAAATAGGGAAATAAAATATAATATAAATATAATAATACAGTAAAGATAAGACAATGTAATATGTTATAATTGATTTTAATGAAATGAATGGTATTTTGAATTGAGATATGTAAAAATTGAGATTTGCTAAAAAAGGATGATGCAATTTATAATTAAAGTCTAATAAGGAGTTTAATATAATATGTATATTTATATAATATGAATTTTAATAATGTATTTAGAAGGAAAGACTGTTAATATTGTGCACAAGAAGATATGTGCCGACTGACACACTGTACAATGGAAAGATGGTTTTATGTTTTTGTGTTTATGTTTGTGTTCGTTTTTGTTTGTTGTTAAAAATAAAAAATTGGGGGGGAGAGAGGGAAGAGGTAATAGCACTGATTATGTTTTCAGGAGGATAACTGGTTAGAGTCACATACAGATGATTTCAACTAGTAATGCAAAAGCAAGCCTTTCTCCATTAGCCTAAAACAATCGACTTCGTTGGCAGCCAGATTCTTCTAGGGAAATTTGATATTCAAAGATGCAGCCAAAAGACATCTAAGCACTGAATCTCTTCTCCATTATACAACTCACCACCCCTACACTTCATTATTAAGTAATCAATCAACTGGGCAGTTTTGGAAGTTTTCTGCCCTCCTTATAAATTGCTTCCTTTAAAGAGTTTTTTAAATATATTTTTGAGAATGTTAGAATCCTTCTCCAAGCTTGCCAATACATTCCTATTGAATGAATATTGGTGCTTGGGATGCACAAGGAAGGTATTCAAGCCAGAACATCAGGAATAGAGAAAACAAGCAGGACCATAAACAAATGCTGTGTTGGAAAGTTCTTTTCCATATACTCCACCATAATACTGTCAGATACTCCCTATTTTTCATTTTCACATTTCCTATCCTACCACCTAATCAGCACACTCAGTTGTCATGGGAAGTATTTCCCAGTGCTATGTGTTATTTTTAAAAATGACTTCAAAAGCATATATTTTCCTCAAATCAATGGACAACATCCTCTTATGCATGGAGATAATTATTTATATCAGATTTTCTCCTAGCCATGATAAGTATTCTTTTTCAATTTGCTTTCAGTTAAATTTGAACTTCTTTGAAAATTCTCAATCACTTTAGCTTTTCTGAGATGTACAACAATCCAACCAAACTATTTACTGCTGTCTGATAAGAACGGACACTCAGATATCTAACACCTTCATACATAGAGGTCTCTCTAGAATGACTTTCCATAGACTTGTCTTTCCTCAGATCAGAATTATTTTCCATCTGCAAAGTACTGGAAATCCCTTAACATTCAAAGGCACAAAATGTCTAAGAAAACCATTAACAAATCACTTCTCAACCCATCCCCAACTGAAGTCCACCAAGTTGTATCAGAATTTAGCAGACCAACAGGTTCGACCCCAGTATATCTGGAACAGACAAGTTTTAGGAAAGCTATCTGTTGAGGTAATTCCCCATTAGGAGAATGAGCATATACAGGGAGATGTATTGAGAGTAGTGTTTGAATAATATACACACAGCACACAGATACACTGTTCAGTAAATGTAGGTTTTTACTTCCAGAAAGGTTTAAGCAAAGTTCAAAAACAAGCAGTCCAAAGTCTTCACAGGTAAGATCAGTCAGTTTTTAGTCCAGGGATAATCCAATAACAAAATCCAGTGTCAAAAACAGTTCAGTAACAGATTTACATCAAATCCAGGAATACCAGTCAATACAAGAACGACAATACTCTCCAAAGAAGGAAAAACAGACTCACTGAGACACACTCTCTTCTGAGACTAAGACTAAACAACCCAGGTTTCTGGCTCTTATGGCCATTTGAGAAACCACACCCAACTACAGTTTTTGCATTTTCTTAAAGAGACAGTATTAAAATGTTTATCCTGGTTTATATATTGTCAACCCAAATACCTGTTAGGTGACTTATATTCCTAACACTATCTTTCAGTTAAATCAATTAAAAAGCTGCAACTGCTCCCAGAAAATCTTGGCTTTAGTTAGCTCAGCTTTGGTAAGTAGTCGGATGAATCAAAATGAACAAGTCAACACAAGGGAAAGGGCATGTTTTTTTATTAAAATGCCTGAAGGGAGATTTATAGGCATGGATGCTTGAAACCCAAAAGCAAAAGAGCTTTTGTTCTGTTATTATTTTAGAAATATATTTTCATGTTTTCACAAGCATGTTTATTTCTTCCTTTATAAAGGTTTTTTTTTTAATTCTGAACATTGAAGCTTCCTTAACTACCCAGAAGACTCTGACTCCATCTGATTCTGACCACAATGCATTTTAGTTGTTTTTCAGCTTACTTGATACGTATCCCAGACAAATCTTTCATATTGCACTGGGAATATTTTGCATTTTCAAAATGAGCCTTGTCCCTGGTGACAACTAATGGTAATACTCTAAAAGCTTTCATTTCCATTCCAATAGCAAAAAATTCCACAGTGTCTCAGCAGTAATTATTATTAACCTTTTCCTAGGGTTTCAATGTCTCCGTAGTGTAATTGAGCAATATGAAATGCTAAACTTTGAAGTCTGTGTCCCTTTCTCTCTTTTGGAAAATGCACATCATCTTGCCAATTAAAAGAGGTGAAAAGCCCACTCCTTAATATTTCAGTGGTCTTCCTGTTCATTCTTTTCAGAGGAGCCCTGAACCTCTGCCCCCAAATTTTGCCTTATCATATCAACATTTGTAAATAAAATATGATATAATACCAGTTGTAGACTACTTTTAACTACTGTCAGTGATTCAACCATTGATCTTGAGTCCAACATTTTGGCCACTAAATTGAGTTTAAGAGATTGGATCAGAGAGGAGGAAGCATGACAAATAGCAGAGTTGCCAAACATTCACCCAGGTTTTCCACTGCATCTTTAAGAAGAAAATTAGCATTTCCCAAAGATAGCCTCCATCCCCAAACCGATGAACATAAATTTGTTCCTGTGTGCTAGTCCTCTGACACAGTTTTCCTCACTTTGGCAATCTCCAAAGGTATCCAGTTAATGATTCCAGGTATTTCAAAATCTAATCTTGGATTTAGAAGGAACTGCCAATGTATTGTTCTAGTATAGAGTACACTGACTGCCTCCTTACATGCTGCTGTAATATATCCAGCATTTAATTATTACTGCCTTTAAACTCTTTTAGAAACAAGAAATCAACTTCTTAAACTGCTTTTCAGGTATGATCTTTTCTGCCCTTTTCCTCTAGTTCAGATGGTGGAATAAAGCAGATGGTCAGACTACTAGCTATTGATACCAAGGAATGAGTGAGGTATGTATGCAATAAATATTCAGAACAAAGCTTTTCCCTCACAGTTGTTGTCAAAGTATATACCAATATAAGACCATTGGAATTATATCCCTCTCCTGGAATTTTTCTTTTGAAAATAACTTTGCAAAATGGTTACGATAGTAACAGTGAGGTTAACAGTGCCATCTGCTGGCTGAAGAATATCTTTACCTGTATTATTCACATGTGACAAAGGATTCCATATCAGCGGGATGGGGGCCGACCCACATTAGTATAAATTGACTAAACTTTCTAACTATAGTTTACACAGATGTTTAATTCAATCCTTCTGATTAAGAACTTAATTCAGGGGATCGTATGATTTTTCTAGTTTTGCATTTCAGAGCAACTTGCTACAGTAAGCACAATTTCCAGAAAAGCTGCCTCAATAGAAAGCTAGGAAAACCAGCTGAGAAATAAATGAATGTGAGCTGGAACTTTCACAAGGCCCATTCAGTTTAATAAGGTTTATTCCACAGTAAAGCTGCACATGAATACCACCCAAGTCAGAAAGATCAGTGCGGTGCAGTGATTAGAACAGAGGTCTCCAAACTTGGCAACTTTAAGTTGCCAAGTTTGAGGACCCCTGGATTAGAAGAACAAATAAAGATATGAAAATACAGGTTTAAAGTCCACTATGAAGTTTAGGGGCTCATCTGGAGCCCATCACCACCATTCAGCCTTATTGACCTAATTGCCATACTAACCCATTAAAATCAAATAAAATGGGCAGGAGGGAAGGTATCAGGCCTGATACTTTAACAACATGAAGGAATGGAAGGTATAATTGTAACAAATCCCTTTTATTTTAAAACACAGCAGAACAACACTGGGCCTGAGAGTCCTTATTAAGATGACACTATGTTGAAAATTCAGAAGGGCCAGATCTTTTGCTCCCAAACATGCATTTAAGCTTTATGGGATTTCTTTTTCTTCAAACAGTATTTTATTTGGCAAGCTAACATGTTTCAATGAAAACCAGAAATGATTCAAATGAATAGAAAATTGTAAATATTCCTCCAGTAAAACCCTGGGTTTCATTGACCTTATTCTTATAAATATGCAAAGTTGCTCTCTGGTTGTTTCTAATGTATTATATGAGGACCATTCTCTTATGCAAAATTCTGCATATACTCTGAAATTCAAGACTGCATTCAATAAACATATAACAAATGAGCTTAGATCAGTGGTGGGATTCAAATAATTTAACAACCAGTTCTCTGCCTTCATGATTTCTTCCAACAACCAGTTCACCGAACAGCTCAGGAAGTTTAACAACCAGTTCTCCTGAACTGGTGAGAACTGGCTGAATCCCACCACTGACTTAGATTGATTATATCTGGGATTATCTCTTTATCTTTATTACAACCTCTTGTTTTTTTCCTTTCTCCTCAAATAAACTTTTCATATCTGAAGATAGGACAGTCTTATTTTAAAGTAGGTTTCTTTTTTAAATGTTTGTAACGCATAAATCTGAACAACTGCAAAGCTATCCTTGGAGATCGTTCATCAATTTCTTTGAATAGCTGGCTCTAGGGCATGGAAATCAAAGCCTCTGTCTAATTTTTTTCTAGAGACAGGTTGAGGACTCAGAAACTCTAACCAACTGGATATACAGTAGTAAGATATTGTCTTGTGCTGAAACCTTGAAAAGAAGGGATACAACTACTTAGAAGTGTCATCCTACCCCCCAGACACATGTCAAAGGTAATATATTTACCACCTGTCCATTAGAAAACTCCAATGCATTGCAACTGGATAGAAATTTTGCACTCAGGAGCATATTAATGGAATTCTTGAATTCACAAAATCCCTCATTTTTTCATAATTTCATTATGGGAAATATCAAATAGCAGTGTAAAACTGCTCTTCACCAACACCTGAGCTGGGAGAAAATTGCTACCCCATTGCCTATTTTGTAACAATAACAAGTGCAGTGATGGATACTATCCTTACTTTTAACTGGAAGGGCAAGTTAAGAAGATGGCTGACAAATCCACTCAGCTTCATTTTCCCTCTACCAAGCTTCATCTACTGGCAGGAAAAGAGCAACCAATCCCTGTCCTTAATGTGTGGTGGGATAAGGTTGAGCAAGCATAGATGGGTGCCTCTTGCTAAATGCTGGATTAACAGATCATAGGTGTGGAGCACCCCATACCTGTGTCCTGTCAGCTTGATTATTACTGAATGTAGGTCTAACACTGTTTTGAAAGAATGCTAAGCCTGGATCTAAACCTAGCATCAGGTTTCACATAAAGAGTGTGGAATAGCAATAGAGGTAGCAATAAATAACGAGCAAACTTGCTTGAAGCTTAACAAGCTTGAAGGGATTGACAGAAATGGACAGCTTGTTCAATCCTGTCTTCCATTCTGATCATGGAGCCAGGATGATATGGGAAAAATGATTCTGCCTCCTCCTATGCTTAATGAGAAGTATAGCCACCTGAAAACTTTTGTTGAAAGAAGCAGAGAAAAATATGTAACACATCTTATGATGATGGAATGAGCAACACACAGCAGGCATTCTCAGTTTAACTTTTGACTTTTGTAAAAAGCTCTGACTGTCTCTGCAGGGCTGCTTCAAAGAAGACTAAACTTGTATTTATAATAAGTCAGCATAAGACTTAACAAGCACTTTGGAAAGCATTGGTTTAATATTTGTTAGCCAGTTGCCTTTTCAGAATTCAACTGTTTGGTCTCTCCTGGAGACTAAGCCCAAAGGGCAGCTCCAAGAGGCAAAATAGGACATGTCCATGGCAGCAAAAGTGGCCAAGGTGAACTGGACAGACTCTAGCCCAATTGCATCAGAAACCCTATTGCCAGAATCTATTAGAACAATGTGTTGCAACCTTGGCAACTTTAAGATATGTGGACCCTCAAATCCTAGAATTCCAAAGCTAGCAGGGCTGGCTGTGGAATTCTGGGAGTTGAAGTCCTTATGTCTTAAATTTTCAAAGTGAAAAAACATTTTACAGGTAGTCCTCAACTTATGACCACAATTGAGTCCAAAATTTCTGTTGTTAAGTGAGTTTTGCTCCATTTTATGACTTTTCTTGCCACAGTTGTTAAGTAACCCACTGCAGTTGATCAATTAGTAGCCTGTTTGTTAGGTGAATTTGGCTTCCCCATTGACTTTGCTTGTTGGAAGGTTGCAAAAGGTGATCACATGACCATGAGACACAGCAAAGGCTATAAATATGAACCAGTTGCCAATCATTTGAAGTTTGATCACATGATCATGGGGATGCGGCAAAGGTCATAATTCTGAAAAACGGACATGAGTCCCATTTTTCAGTGCCGTTATAACTTTGAATGATCACTGGTGTAAATCAAGGGCTACCTGTATTAGTATACATTAATAGCAAAAATTGTGGCAGGAGGAGAAATGGAACAGTTCCAACTTTGAAGCTGGAATAATCAAAACAACATTAAAATGTTTCAACTGTGGGGATGAGGTGATGGCAACATCATGATTAAGGCATTCAAAAATAGCTGCCGGGGCGTGTTTGTATCACAATTAGGGAACAGGATGATGGCATTACCTTCAGAGGAGGATCTTCAAACAAAAATAGTTCAGACATTCAGTTTGATTAGCTATTTGGTGATGTGTGTTTCTATACAAATCAGCCTTCCAAACAAGGAAAAGAAGAAAGAGAGTAGATTTAGTGAAAGGCTGCTTCTCAGCATGTCACTGATAGTGCTGAAGTGTTTGTCATATCAATAACAGGCTCTATAAACGTGCTTTCCATTAAATATATTGTTTTTGGCAATAAAAAGAAGGGTGAGAGCTACAGAAGCAATTTCAAAAGTAATTACAAGCAGAAACAATGGAATCCATCACAGAGGATGAAAATATAAAGAAAGTCTCTACATAAGAACTACCGATTTCACTACATGATTTACACAAAAATAAAACAATAAGTTTAAAATAATTAACAAGAGAAAAAGTAATAAGAGGGGGAAAAATCCCCTTGGACTGGCACTAAATGTTGGATTTGTTGCAGCAAGTTGTTCCTTAAGACTCTCCATTAATCACCAAGAACTGTAAATGATACTTCCTTATTCCCAGCAATAACCAAAAATGAACGAATAATATTATGAGATATTTCTGAAATTATAAACAAAACTACTGGTAATCTGTAGTCTTTTGGTAATATAATGGCTATCGAACTGTAAGTAGAAAGCTGAGAGAAAATGATATTCATATGTGTATAAAAGAGAAAGATCAATTCTAGGGTCTATTTCCAATTTTTTTAAAAAAAAAATCATCTCAAATGTTAATGTGCATTTTACTGTTTTTATTTTACCACTGTTAAACCCTGAAATTTTTCTCTAATTTGGTTTTAGCTCTAACCAAGGAGTCTATGGAAATGCAAAAGTAGGAACCTGAATCTGAAAAAAAATTTCCTGCCTTCAGATTTGTACCATCCTATTTTTAAAAAGGTGATTCTATGCAAGGAAAGGAAAACTTCCGTCTTTTATAAAGAAATCCTGGGAAGGGATGAGCCACATATTTCAAAGACTAGGAAGGAAGTATTTGATAGCTGATTCACCAGGCTCATCCGAAGATAATTAAACTAGAACAAAGAGGCTAAGAAAGCAGAATAAAAAGGGAGACGGAGGAGACTAGGCTGTGGACTCAGAGTTTTGAAAGAATCTAAAACAGAGTACCATTCAAAATATCAAATACTAATATTAATACATCTATGCACAGAGCATGGGCAATAAACAGGTAGTGCTAGTGATACTAATTCATCATATGCGATAGGCATTCCTGAAATTTGATGTTTCGGTACATGAGTACTGACACTCATGATTGTTACATAGGGTCAAAGACTACAATTTATTCCAAAGGAGCAGACACAAAAGACTGTTGGACTGTACATAAATAAAAAATAAAGTTGCATAGAAATTAAGGGACTGAATTACCAATATCGTTTTCCGGGTTTGTGTAAGAATAAAAGGGGAGAGTCCTATGTGAGACTTGGGCAAGTCAAAGATACAGATGAAGCATTTTTGCATCAGATAGCCAATCTTTCAAAGAGGCATATGACTGTGATAATGAGAGGTTCAATTATCTTATAGTAGCTGGGAATCTCTGTCAACAATCAGAGGTTCAACAAATCTTTGTCCTCTCTTGTTAATAATTTCTTTTGTCAGAAGGCAAAAGAAAGAACAAAGGGAGTTGTTATCCTGGATCTAATTCTCACTAAAAGTTGGTTGAGGAAGTGACTGGCATTTTGGGAAAATTGTTATTTTTGAATGTATATTATCCGGGGAAGGAGGGACTGAGAGAGTTTATGCTGGACTTCAGAACAGTGGATTTTGGCATACTGCAGAAGAAGGTAAGTCAGATACAGGTAAGTCAGATACAGGAAGGTAAGTCAGATACAGGAAATCTTAAAAATGACAGGCTGTCAGCCAGTGGAACGAATTTCCTCAGGAAATGCTGAATTCTCCTTTACTAGAAGTTTTCAAACAGATCATTAGGTCACCTGCCAGAGATATTATAAAGTAACATTTCCCAACCTGGGCAACATTGAGATGTATGGGGTACAGCTCCCAGAATCCTAAACAAAGGTCATATTGGTTGATGAATTCTGGGAGCTGGTCCACATATCACAGAATTACCCAGCTTTAGGGAATGCTGGTCTAGTGGATTCTGCATGAAGCAGGATAGTGTATGTCTCTATAATATCTTCCAGTTTTATGATTCTATGAAGCATGTTTCCCTTGAAATGAAAGGAAGAAGAATTGCAACTCTCCATGGTCATATAACTACACAAGGAACTCTGGTATGAAGGCTTTGAAAATATCTTAATACACACACATATTAAATATCAAATACATCAATCTTACTATTTTACTTCTTATCAAATTTAAATCTTTCCATTAACTGAACATAAGAAAACAAATGACGCATGTTACCTCCCAATTCTAAATCCTCTCTTGTTTTTAACATAAATTCTCCTTGAGAGAAAAATAAATAAATACTTTGGCTTATTAACCAGTTTTGTTTAACTACCATTTGTCTTCTAAAAACAATTTCTTGTGACAACCACAATGAGATATTAGAAGACAATCTTACCTTATACCTATACTTAAACATTTTAATTTTAAACCGAAACTGATGATTTCCTAAAATAGTGCCTGACAGTTCAAAGAAGAAACTTGCCAACAATCATTCAAACAGAATTATTTTCAGATTAAATATTGTAGTCTGTAAACTGGAATATTTGTTCACTGCAGATAAAGAGAATGATCGATATATCCATTTTCTCAATGTTCATTATATGCCATTGAAAAAGAAAGTTTAATGTAAAAATGTATTTCATTGGAAAAAAATCAATTTAATTTTACCTGATTTCAGACTAATACAATTTTAATTGGGGCACTGTAAAAACTAAAGAAAAAATGCAAAAGAAAAATGAATCAACATAAAGTTTTATTCAGTAAGATAATGAATTGTAAAAAAAATAAATAAGGCTTTTGCTTGGTGGGAAAAGGGTGAGTCTTATATGTACCTATATAAGCTATATGAATGTATTACATTCTAGACATACTTTATTTGATAAATTATTAAAGACAGCAAGCTTAACAACATTCTATAAAGCAAAATAAATAAAACTGTCATTTTTAAAGGAATGACAAATTCTAATAATATAAATGCTTAATGTAAAATGTAGCTCCTTTCCAATATTGTGACCTATATTCCATAGAAATAAGATAATGATGGCTCATTTATCTGGAGCATATATTCTTCACCTTCATTTTAAAAATATTCCAAATGACATTCAGAATAACTAAAAAGTTGCTGCCATTAGTTTTACAACTAAAAGGACAAACCTGATAAACATTTAGCTGATACAAAAAATATAATATTCATATTTTAAATACAGTACAAATTCTTAAATTTTCTATTCTGTTTTGTCCTTAATGCTTTCTCATTAAGATATACAGTGGTTTTTTTAAGTTTACACTTCAAGTGATCAATAATCAATAATTGAAAAATAACTGTAAGTTTGAGTAAGAAAGATTTGGGAAAAAATATTAAGACGTAGCATGAAAGGGCTACATGTTCATCTGAGATTCAAGGCTAAAAGGTTCTAAAGTATAAATTGAATAAAATCTAATTAAAATAATGAAGTCATGAAACTGGTTGCTATGTTGTGGTAATTGCCTGCAATTTTGTCCTATGATGCATTTGACATTTTTTGCCATCCTATCGGAAAATAACCTGGCAAAGATTGTTGATCATTCATAGGAATGTAGGAATCTTTAAGTTAGTGACTATTAGCAATAGCAATAGCACTTAGACTATTATACTGCTTCATAATGTTTTACAGCCCTCTCTAAGCAGTTTACAGAGTCAGCATATTGCCCCCAACAATCTGGGCCCTCATTTTACCAACCTCGGAAGGATGGAAAGCTGAGTCATCACTTTGAGCAGGTGACAACTAGCCTTTCACCTGCAATACTGCATTCTAACCACTGTGTCATAACAACTATTGCTGTTACTTTCCAGTGAATAGTGACAGTCAAAGAACCAAGTACAAGTTTTGAGAAAAACTACATGGTTGTTCTAAGTAGCAAAACAGAAGGTAAAGTTCATGGCTTGATACACTATTATATGAAAATTGGACATGTCAAGAAAAACATAAAAGTCAATTAAATGCACTAGGAATGAGGTATTTAAGAAATGTAGTAAACAAAAAGGTATAAAGATTGAATGAGAGTTGAATGAATGGCTATGGGCTGAATATAAAAGTGAATGAGCAACATGAAAGAAATATGTGGGGTGTTGTTGTTTTTTACTGCACAAACAATGAATGCAGACTGAATCAGAGTGTGAGTGAATAAGTAAAACAATAGTGATTAGTTTGAGAAGAAGAAAAATACCAGAAAGTCTTGTAGTTGTCTGGAATTGATGATGAACATGGGTGCATCCTCTTCTGAAGGATGCTAAATTCCTGTTCAAAATTAGTCTAGCTGGCAGGGTAAAAGGCACAAGAAAGGGAAATGGGTGAAAGAGAAGACAGCAATCAACAGCTGGGCTCTGTCCTGAATGGTGTTATGAGGGAATGGCAGTGCAGGCACAACAGACCAAGAAGTACAGATCATAACCTACTAATTAGAGGTAGCCACTGCATAGAAAATGAACACACTACAATGGGTTTCTGGATTTTTCACAATTGGCCTTGGTCCATAGATAGCAGTTAATAATCATCTCCATGGAACCTAGTGCTGCCAATCCTGAAAGGGAATGGATAAAAGGGTATCTTCTCCCCTCATCAGGGAGGGATTTGTAAAAGTGGTAACATTGCAGAAACAGATATGTAAACTGCAGTGGGAGAGACCAGTCGCAGGACAATTGCCCAGTTAGGACAATAGCTATATAGCACTTCTACACAGGTCTTGGGGTAATAAATAGAATAAAAATGATAAAAAAAATTCACATAAGATCCCTTGTTGCAGAATGCATCCAAGACAAAAGCTGTTATCTCTTAAACTGACTTTCTGAAAGACA
Organism: Pseudonaja textilis; assembly: GCF_049901715.1. Lineage (NCBI taxonomy): Eukaryota > Metazoa > Chordata > Lepidosauria > Squamata > Elapidae > Pseudonaja > Pseudonaja textilis. The sequence goes on along the minus strand of NC_141991.1, from coordinate 199,350,494 downwards.
GATGCATTTTCACAGGACCAATAAGCCCATATTTATAATAAATCCAAATAAGATCTGATAAATGTTATGGAAAATAACACTGGTTAGGCATTACAGTATGTGAGAAGGTGGCCCTGCAGAAACCCAGGTGTCCACTATCTCATGCAGCCTCAGAAAAAATATTCACAGACAGAATTGCCTAGAAATTGGGGAGGAGGGTGGGATGTACAATGAAGTTATGGACCTCTGACAAAAATCCAGAGGTTTATCCACACTGCAACTCATTTCGTGATTTGAGCAGAACAATTACATTCTGAATAGCTTGAACCTGAAAGCAACTAGAAAAGAAAGAAGATACAATAATGTTAGAGGAAGTGGGGGATGGGGGTGTCAAAGGGATGGATGTGGCTCTTTCAAATGCAGAATCTTTTTGAACTTCATACTTTGTTAATGGCCCAAACTACATTTACCCTCTCTTACTGATCTTGAGAAGATTAACAAGGCTAAAAACGAATAAAGGATGTTGCCACTTCTTCAGTCATTCTATTTTGGTAACTTCACACTTGCTATACTTCTAAGAATCACCATAATATACCTAGGTTTTTCTTCTTTACTGTAAAACCACAGTTAATCCACATTTTTCTCTTGCTAGTGCTACTTACCTTTGCATTTCGCTATTTAAAATAAATTTCAAAACCATCCCATAGTTCTAAAAATCATGGATTTCAAAAAGTCTGAATGGGGGTTAGACTTATTCAACATAAAAATGAGAGATAGCTATACACAAAATTCTGAGGGGGAAAAACCCTGTTGTCAATGTATTTTGGAGGAAAGAAAGCTTGTTACTTTGCACATCTCTCTTTTCCAAAACCAAGATAAGAACACAAAGGGATATCCCAGAATGCATTTTCCTGCCTAAAGAAAATTTTCTATATATTAAAAAAAATTACCTTTCTGTAAACGGCAAGTTCATTCTTTGTTAATGTTAAAGCAAAGATATGGTTTGAGGTTTATTTTCGCTCAGACAACTGCAATATTCACTTTAGAGGTTTCTGTTGGAATTTGAACTAATGTGTGCAATAGGCAGCACTATATCCAAAGAAGAAATCCTAGCAATATTTTTACTAGAAACACTGAACTTGTTTAGCAAAACATCTGCTAGTTCCTTTCATAGGATAATAAGAAGATGCTTATTAGATTAGACAAAAGACCTCACTAAGTAATCCAGAATTTCTGTATCTCAATGCCAAATTGATAAATCTAGAAAACTCACAAAGCAAGAGAAGAGACAACTTCTACTGTTGTTCCTCTGATATAAGGTCATCAAGATTTACAGTCATGAAGTTGTCCAGTTCTTTCTTTTTAAAATTATGAATATAGATTGATAATTACATCTGATGGTAGTGAATTCTACAGTATAATTAACACTTAGTAGATATGTTATTTCTTACTAATGGCACGCAATACACCCATTCTTCCCCAAATGAATAAAATTAAATTGCCCTGTAATAAGGATACTAACAATCAACAATGAGTTCTAGGTGGGATTGTGAGAGGGTGTGTGAACATCACAAGGAAGTGAGGATGTACCACAAATGTGTGCTAGGGAGTATCAGTGAATCTTTGGGGACTGCAGAAAGGCCAGCAACAGATATAGGAGGGTTCTAGGGAGTGTGGACAGATGGACTGACTCCGAAATGGAATCCAAAAAAGAATAATGGATGGAAATGACTTAAGGAGGCAACTTGTGACTTTCCCTGCCAGCTTCCCCATTGATTTTGCTTATGAAAAGCCAGCGGGGAAAGTCACAAATGGCAATTGTGTGACCACAAGATGCTACAACCATTGTGCGAGCCAGTTTCCAAGCACCAAAACCACAATTATGTGACCATGGGGTGCTTTAATGGCCAGAATTTTGAGGAGCACTTCTACTGTAAGTACCACGTGTTCAGTGCTGTTGTAACTTTGAATGTTGGCTGGCCAGGTGGTCCTAACCTGAGGAGTTCTGTTTGATCTTGCTCTAGGATGTCTCTCAGCCCAGCATACATTAAAAGCTGGGGGTTAAATCTATATCAATCCAGATCAGATATAATATGGTTCCTCTATGGGGATTTTGCTCGTACTTGTTTTGACATTAAGCAACATATGCTTATAAATTTATGGGAAATGAAATGTGGGAAGTGAATAAATAAGCTAGTAAGCTTAAAAAAAGACCACATGAAGACCACTTCATGATTGAATTGGATCCTTCAGATTGGTTGCTGGGTGGACACAAATGCCATTTCAATCTTCCATCCATATGAAAGGCATTGGCCTGTAAAAATATGAACTGGAAATTGTATCCTTAAAACTCTCCTGTTGCCTCCTTAAGCCTCTTGTCTGCTTCTGTGAAATAATGTGACCTACCTCTGGGAGCCACTGATTATCTGTCAAGGGCTGGATCTTCTCAGCAGGAGATCTTGCATGAAACAGTTCTATTATTAAGTGGGAAGCTGAACTTACAGCCTAGCACTTTTTCCTTGGCAGAAAACTATTGACATAAAGTTGATTCCAAACATCACAGGTTCAGGAAAGTTGAGTACCTAAGGATTGCAATGTAGTTACTTATAGCACTAGACATGAAGACTCAAGATACTACTACCATGAACTCCACAGATTTTATTTACACCCACTTTTCATTTAGGTTTTTAAAAACATTTTTATATCGATCTAGTTCAAAAGACTCTGGATAAGTTACAACAACTCAAAATGGTAATACAACAATAAAGTAGATCCACATTATAAAACTATTGTAAATCAACAATAAATAATCTCTCCTTGGAAGATAGCTTAGCTTAGCTAAGGTTGAAAGTCTGATAAAATGAAGCTGTTTTTAAATATCTTATCAAAGCTATCAGTGACAGACCTTTATGAACATGTACGTACATCCAAAATGTGGGTGGTATCACCAAGAAGACCTGCTATCTTGTCATTATTATCCTTACTTCAGAGAGCAGGGACTCCTTAAGAAGCTTAGTTTTCCACTAAGCAAGCAGTTCAATTCTGGCAAGGCAATATCTCATGTAGTCTAACACTATGCCTTATATTTTGAAAATGTGATGAGGCAATGGTGGACAACAGGTGTATTTTAGTCCTCATTAGGTTTGATTTAAGTCAGTAGTGTATGGAGGAGGGCACTGTTGAACTTTTTAAAAAGTGGATGAAGTACCAATAACAAATTAATACACAGATTGTCTTTTTACTAGTTTAGAGAAGTCTCTGAGTATATACATGTTGTATACAGACATTTGCATACTCATAATACTACGTTCCGATTGGACAATCTCTACCGCCTAGCAATTGGTGGTTAACAACAGTTTATGATTGGCCGCCCAAACAGCGAGAGGTTTAAAATAATGCCATTGGTTGCGAGCCGCGAACAGCCGCTATAAAAGAGGCTGCCGGGGCTCGAGTTTAGTTGAAGTTGCAGACAGTTAAATAAAGAGATGAACTCAACTCCGGTCTCGAGTCTATCTTGTTCTGTCAATAGAACACTGGCGACGAAGGTGGGATAGAGAGGACAAAGACTGTAAGCACGTGAGGAAGAGAGCCAAGAAGCCAAAGAAATGGTGAGAAATAATTCGCCACCCGCACCATTCAACCCAGCCGAAGAGGACTGGGAATCATATATTGACAGGTTCCTGATGTTCCTAGAGAGTAACGAACTACAAGGAATCACGGACCGAAAGAAGAGAGCCGTATTCCTGACGCATTGCGGACCTACCATTTTTAAAATGGCCAAAGCATTCGCAAAACCACATGATGTCAAACAGATGGCATGGTCGGACCTGAACCAGATGTTGAGAGCCCATTATGCGCCTGTTGTTTCCAATCTTATTCGAAGACACGAATTTTATAAACGGGATCAATGAGAAGGCGAAAGTATCAGGGATTTCGTAGTAGCACTAAGGGACATTGGATTGGAGGAGTATGCGCATTTCTCAATATGGATGAAGCCATGAAAGACCACGTGGTCCTCAGATTGAGAGACATTACCCTCCAGAGCAAACTACTAAATCAACCCAACATCACTGTAAATGAAGCCATCGCTGAGGCAACCGCAGCTGAAGCAACAAAAAAATCTGTGGCGAAAATGAAGCAAATGAATACGGCCAACAGCCCAAGCCAGAGCAGAGAAAAGAAAGTGGAAGGTGCCCCAAAACACACTACCACAACCACCCACCATGAAGACATCAAGTCATCAACTGACTCTGAGGACAAAGATGAAGAGGTACATAGGCTCTAGTCAGAATGGAACCGGAGAGAAAAAAGAGGAAGGAAACCTGATTTTCAGTGTGCCAGATGCGGAGGAAATCATCCGCGTTCTGAGTGCTGTTTTTTGGACGCCATCTGCAGACACTGCAAAAAACGGGGGCACATTGCAAGGGTCTGCCAAAACAAAAAGAGCTATAGTCCAAAAAGACGAGGCAGCAAACCCCCCAAGAACTAAGGAGAAGCAAACCGGAAGTTGTTGGAGCTGGGAAAATAGAACTCAGCGGCTCAACGAGAAGGAAGAAACACACCAGACAATTATCATTGGGAATGCCAGAGCAACTGATGCTAAGAAGGTTCGAATAAACATCAAAATAGAGGGAGAGTCATGTGAAATGGAAGTGGACTCCGGCTAATATCTGTCAATGGTATCATGGAACACAATAAAAAGCTTGATACCAGACATACAACAAAAAGAACTCGAAGAGCAAAGCCTGACGTTAAAAGACTACCAAGGAAACAAGATTCTGGGAGTTGGACTGGGACATTTCAAGGTAAAATTCAAGAAACACAACGAAATTCTTCCATTGACCATTGTTGACTGAGACCGCCCCAGCCTGCTTGGTTTAGAATGGTTCGCACCTTTGGGGATCGAAGTGACAGGAATCAACAGCGTCACCGAGACAGACTGGGAAGAAAGCCTGATGAAGGAGTTCCAGGACGTATTCAACGGGATGCTAGGCAAGTACTGTGGGACCCCTATCTCATTTAGCCTAAACCTGAACATAGCCCCCATCCGGCTTAAGGCCAGATGCGTCCCCTTTGCATTAAAGCCAAAAATCGATGAGCAGCTGAACAAACTCATCGCACAAGGGGTGGCAGAGCCAATCGACCATGCAAGATGGGAAACCCCAATTGTGACTCCCGTGAAACCAGATGGGTCCATGCTCATCTGTGGTGACTATAAGGCCAGCCTAAACCATGCATTACAGCAGAGCACATACCCCGTTCCAGTAGTTCAGCACCTTTTGCACTCGTTGGGGGAAGGAAAAGTTTTTGCAAAGCTCAATCTCATGCAGGAATATCAACAATTGCCAGCTGATTCCGAGACGGCAGAGGCATAGACTATTGTAACACATAGGGGGGCATTTAAATGCAACAGATTGCAATTTGGTGTCAGCGTGGCCCCCGGTGTTTTCCAAAGCCTGATGGAATGCCTCCTCCAAGGACTAAAAGGGGTGGTTCCCTATTTTGATGATGTATTGATATCCGCCGGAAATAAAAAAACAACTAAAGGACCAGCTAAGGGCAGTCTTGCAAAGGTTTAGAGAAGCAGGACTCAAGGTCAAAAAAGAAAAATGCCAACTTGCCACAAATCAGGTCGAATTCCTAGGATATCTTATTGATGAAGCAGGAATCCACCCCACCGAAAAAAAAATACGAGCGATAAGAGAAGCACCAAGACCCAAAAACAAAACAGACTTGCAGGCATTCTTGGGACTCATTAATTTTTATAATGTCTTTTTGCCACAGAAGGCAACAATATCAGAACTCCTGCATAGACTACTCAATTAAAAAGCCATCTGGAAATGACAAGAAGAAGCAGCATTCCAAAGAATTAAGGACTTAATAACATCCAAATCTGTATTAATCCAATACAGCGACACGCTACCACTGACTGTCACCTGCGACGCTTCACTATTCGGCGTAGGTGCAATACTTAGCCACACACTACCTGATGGCAGAGAGGCACCGATCGCCTTGTATTCCAAAACGCTGTCAAAAGCCAAAAGAAACTACAGCCAACTGGACAGAGAAGCCTTGGCCGCTATCTCGGGGGTAAAACGCTTTCACGAATACCTTTAAGGTAGGACATTTTCCTTAATTACTAACCACAAGCCACTGTTAGGAATCCTGGCAGGAGACAGGGCCACCCCCAACATCCTATCTCCAAGGATGACAAGATGGTTGGAATTTCTTGCAGCCTACAACTACAAGCTAATCTATCGACCAGGAAAAGCCATACCTCACGCCGACACACTGAGCCGCTCACCCCTACCAGACCATGACGACAACCCAGCTCCCACCACATGCACCCTGCAAATTGAAACAATATCGAACCTGCCCATCACCACATCGGACATCGCAAGGGAAACCGCAAAAGATGCACTAATGCCCAACTCCTGAACTGGGTGGGGAGGGACTGGCCAGAAAATGACAAAAATGAGACTTTTAAACCATTTAGAACCCAGCAAACTGAACTGTCAATTGAAAAAGGATGTATATTGTGGGGGGATAGGGTTGTTGTTCCAAGAAAATTACAAGAAGACGTGCTAAACATGTTACATGAGGGACACCCGGGCATGGTAAAAATGAAGTCCCTGGCCAGAACTACGTCTGGTGGCCAGGAATAGACAAAGACATTGAAACCTGGGTAAAAACATGTAATAAATGCCAGTCATCCAGACCTACCCCCCTTTTAGCACCAGTCCTTGCCTGGGAGACACTCAGAGGCCCCTGGTCAAGGATCCACATAGACTTCACCAGACCCACAAAGGGATATACATTTTTAATCATCGTCGATGCCTACTCAAACTGGTTGGAGGTCAGCATCATGAGTTCAACAACGACTGAAGCCTTCACTAAACAACTAAAGAAACTCTTCGCCACTCATGGATTACCAGATGTGTTCATCTCAGACAATGGCCCACAGTTCACAGCTTTAGCTTTTGAACAATTCCTCGCAGAACAAGGCATACAACATGCCCTGACAGCGCCAGCTCATCCGGCGGCAAATGGACGGGTGGAATGCATGGTTCAATACATGAAAGAAGCATTAGAAAAACTTGAAGGGGGCGACATGCAAGACAAAATAAATACAATGCTCACAATTCAACATATAACACCGTGCACATCAACAAACAAGAGTCCAGTTGAACTTTTAATGGACAGAAAATTGTGAACATATTTGGACAGACTACACCCCACCTACAACCCCGAGAAGCCACCAGACTCCTCCAGTAAGTACCGCACGTTTATACCAGGCGACCTGGTATACGCGAAAAATCTTACTGGAGACCCATTGTGGTTACTGGCCATGATAACACAAATAACAGGCCCCCAGTCATACCGATTGGAAACAATGGATGGAAGAACCTGGAAAAGGCACATAGACCAACTACGATCTCGATACCTCAAATGCAACACCGACACACCCTGAAACATAGAGCAAACTCATACAAAACAGCCAATAAGTAATATAAAACCAGAGGGGGGGGGAACCCTTAAATAATAAAGAAAAGGAAGACCCTCCTTTAACACAATTAAAAACAGGCCACCAACCAACAAAAGAAAGCCCAAGAACAAATAAAAACTACTTACCAACAGGCGAATTCGAAAGAAGGGAGCTGGAGAAGAACCAGGGAAGAAGCAGCCGAGCCAACTCTACCTGCCCAAGTATGCCAGAAGGGAGCAGCAAAGCCCGCTCAACCAACCTAACAAAGCATGGTGGGAGCGGCAGGGCTGACTCACCCTTCCAGGGGGTTCCTGAGAGAAGGACAGGAGAAACATTGATCCCATCCGAACCGATTGAAGACAACACAGAGACTGAGCTGCGCAGGTCAAGTAGGACCCACAAAAGCCCCGCCTATTTGCATAACGTCACATAAAGTTGGACCGTACCAAGAGGGGAGGGGTGTTGTATATAGACATTTGCATACTCGTAATACTATGTTCCAATTGGACAATCTCTACCGCCTAGCAATTGGTGGTTAATAACAGTTTATGATTGGCCACCCGAATGGTGGGAGATTTAAAATAATGCCATTGGTTGCGAGACGCGAGCAGCTGCTATAAAAGAGGCTGCTGCGGCTTGAGTTTAGTTGAAGTTACTGACAGTTAAATAAAGAGCTGAACTCAACTCCGGTCTCGAGTCTATCTTGTTCTGGCGATAGAACACTGGTGACGAAGGTGGGATAGAGAGGACAAAGACCATAAGCACGTGACGAAGAGAGCCAAGAAGCCAAAGAAATGGCTGGAAATAATTCACCACCCGCACCATTCAACCTAGCCGAAGAGGACTGGGAATCACTCCGGTCTCGAGTTTATCTTGTTCTGGCAATAGAACAATACATATACAAATGCTTTCAATATTATAAATGAAAACAAATCAAATATCGTAAAGGAGAATTAAATATGCTGCACTGTCCTATATTTTAAGAATGAAATCCTGTACATTGTGTTTGTATGTATATTATTACATTTAGCGATTGCCCCGCTGTGTGTGTGTGTGTGTGTGTGTGTGTGTGTGTGTGTAGGTAGCATAATAGACCAGGCAATCATTAAATGGAATGATGATAATAAAAATGAATGCTGAAAATTTGACATGATAATATGCAATTCTTTTCTAGGTCAATGCAAAAAAACTGGATAAAAATGATGATACAAACCAGGCTGATATGCACAACACTTGATATCTTAGTTGTGATGTAAAAAATTTAAAATTGAAATTCTTCGAATTTAAGTCTTTTAAATTTGTTTAAAACAGAAGTGAGGAATTTCTAGGCTGAATGAGACTCCTGCCATACTCACTTTAATTAATCCTTAGACCCAACTGAGAAGTTCCATAGGGGCCTTTTTTCTAAAGAGTCAACCCTTCAGCTATTTACTTTACCCAAAGTGCAAAATTATTTTTAAAATATTCTTCTTCCTTCTGCCCATGGAGGGAAAAGAAGCCACCTTCCTCCTCTCAAAAGAAGTCTGGGATCCTTACAAGTAGACATAGACTACTCTTAAGTAAGTAAGGGGGAGACTGCTGATATATAGCATCAAAGGAAGACCTTCACATCAGAAAAACTTGTTGCCTGTTAAGCAGGCTGTTGAGGGAAATTCCCTGCTTTGAAAATTGTCTGTCTTTTCAGACCTTTCGGTCATCTACCCAAATCAGCTTAAAGAAAAAAATACCATAAGAAAGAAGACTGGGAAATTTGGTGACATATTTCCTACTTCTGTTAATGAATAAATAGAACAGTTAGAAAACTCCAATGTTCCATAGGCTGCCAGATATAATTTAGTCCAGCCTGATTTCATTTACTGTCTTCCCAGATATATCTGGATTGCAGCTCTCAGAATTTCTAGCCTGTTATGTCCCTGGAACTTGCCAAAGTTCCCACCCAGGTCCGTTCAAGCTGCGGGGGCGTTTGCTGCCCCTCATTGGCTGACTTCCCTCGACAGCCGGCTATAAAAGCCAGCTGCAGGGTTCGGTCAGCCGCTGTTCGTTGGAAGCCTGCTCTAGGCAGAGCTGACACGTCCAGTCCTTTATTTCTCAAATAAAGTCTTGTTGCATCCATGCCCTGGTCTAGCCTCTCATTGCTCAATCTACAACATAGCCCAGCATGGCCAAAAACAGATCTAGAGGGTGCTAGTTGTGGACTGCTAATTTGGACTATCAGGTGGTCAGTTCAGTATCCGGTATCCACAATCCAGTAGATTGTGTGGATAAACTTCAACATTAGAAGTTTAGTAAGAAAGTCTTCAGCTTAAAACCTCATATTTTAGAAATGACAATATGAGTTTCAGTAGCAACAAGGTTATATTACATATGTGTGCTGGATATTGTTGTCTGTCTAGCTTTTACAGTAAGAAATGGGAGCTTTAATTTAATTCTTGACATTTTCATTAAATAAGCAAACATATGCAAATAGCATTAACAGCTAACTAAAAATGATAGGTAATGACATTTCTGGGGTTTGTTTTTCTTTTTTAAAGTGGGGGGGGGAACCATGTTAGAAAAGCAATTTTGCAGCAACAATGAAAACTGTTTTAATTCATAGAAAAACCTACTGTGAAAGAGACAAATGACATTCCCATTTTATAACTAATGTTTTTAAAAACATCACTCCTGTTTTCTCACAACAACTTTCAGTTTCTATTGTTTGTCCTCATTATTTTTGTTTTAACTTCCAAAGCAAGTTCAAAGAGCTTTTTATTCCCTAGAATGGTATGTCTCCAAAGATATCCTGAAAAACCTGAACAATTCACATTACTGTTTTCTGTTTCTATTCCTATTCTGTCTCAGAATTTACAGTGGGAACATAAATCCTCACTTTCCAGAATAAAAAGACAATGGAGACACATGGTCTTATTTTAAAAGCCTATAGGTCATCATCAGGTACCTACAGTTAGTAATACAGGGGAAAAGGTTTACACACAGCCCTGTAGGGTTAAGCAGGCTCTCTATATGCAACAGAAGAGTATTTGCTTGTTAAAAGTTAATAGCATTTTTAAAAGCTGAGAGAAAGGGGACAGTCAGGAATGTTATGACCCTCAACATGAAAAAAAAAGAGAGCTGAAGAATCCCAAATACTGCTTAATACAACATTATTTTCTTTGGCAAAGCAAAGCAGAATTAATACAAACACATCAAACATGTTGGTCATTCCTAAAGAAAGCAATCTTCTATGCTTAATACTCTGGGTTATCTATGTGCTTGTGACAGGAGGCTGAAGCAGAAGTCAAAAATAATCTCAAAGACTTTGAAAATAGGATTCTATTGTGGCTGTGAGTGAGTATGTGTGTGTGTGGGGGGTGGGTATTCCTAACATTGCAGATCACCAGATCGTTAAATGTAGTGCTTCTACTAGCTTGTGACTCTTAAGAACTTGGTGCAGATTAGATTGGGTGCTGTAGAACAGCATACATGTAGTTCTTGCTTAATGATCTTAACTGGGATTGGATTTGCCAAGTGAAGCAAAAGCAATAGCTTACATACAGCTTTACAGCCCTCTCTAAGTGGTTTACAGAATCATCATATTCCCACCAACAATGTGGGTCCTCATTTTACCCACCTCTGAAGGATGGAAGGTTGAGTCAACCTTGAGGTTTTCACTGCCAAATTGTAGGTAACTAGCAGTCAGCAGAAGTAGCCTGCAGTACTGAACTCTAACCACTGTGCCACCACGGCTCCTCAGGTGAAAGCAGTCCTCAGGTGAAACATTATACACCCATTTAGCAATTCTGCATCTGTTGCAGTTGTTAGGCTAGGACTTCATACTTCTCCTGGCCTGCCACATTCACCTCTATTACAATCCCCCATACCCATCTGTCTTCCCCTCCCCCCAACCCGGCAACTTTGCTGTTTTGGTTGTCCTGTACTATGCAGCCACTCCCTATCTCTCCCACCACCTCCATCTGACCTTCCTCATCTTCTTCCTGCTGGTGACATGATGTGTCCAACTGAGGCACAAGGTGCAGGGAAACAAAATGGCAGGGCAGTGTCGCAGGAGGGAGTACAGGATAGCCAAAGTGGCAAAGTTGAGGGCAATTGGCAGGTGGGTAGAGTTGGAACATATGTTGCAGTCATAAATGTAGGCACACTATCAAGTGCTCAAATCTTGTTCATATGACCATCAGGGCACAGCAATGGTTGTAATTTCAAGGACTTATTATTTTGAATGAACTTCTATTTAGAGCTTTCATAACTTCAGCCATTGAATGAAGGCAGGGCTGGTGCTATCATTATATCAGTGTTTCTCAGCCTTAGCAACTTTAACTTGTGTGGACTTCAACTCCCAGAATTCCTGCCAGCATATGTGTGTGTGTGTGTGTGTGTGTGAGAGAGAGAGAGAGAGAGAGATTCGCTGGCATAAATATAGAGTTTGATGTTGGCTGGGGGAAGACAGCAAAATGTTTCTGATAAACACTTTGGCTCTGTCACTCTGAAAACAGCTGCAAGGGGAAAAATCATTTTCTTAAAAACAACCCGCTTTCTTTCCTCCTTCTAAAAAAAATTTAAGGTTGCTTTTTAAAAGGATCCCTCTTCCCCTCCCCCAAGGACTGGCTTTGGCTGTAGGGTTTTGCTGAACAATGTAGAAATCCTATGAATATCTGACTGTTGGCAAATATGTTGATAATTTGCAAATAACTTTACAAACTTTCCCTGTTTAAGATGGAAACAGGTGGGGGAGCAATGGAATCTCAAAGTGATTGTACACAATAGCTAGTCTTGGTTGTTTCTTGCAACATATTTAAGTTAAATGCCTTAAAACCTGGAAAGCTTTGGCTTTGTGAATTGAAGGGATCACAAAGCTTGGAGAAAAAAAAACCCAATATCTGAAGGCTGGGCCCTAAATAAAATCAGAAGCAGCAGTTTAGTGCTTAGGATATTGAATTAACATGAGGTAGTAGACCCAGATTCAAGTCCCCTTCTAGCCATGGAAATTTAATGTTGCTTTTTCACAACCCAACCTTTCTCACAGGATGCTATTGTTTTTGTTATGAGAACCAAAGGAAGACAAAATGCCCGTGAAAGATACTTTGAACTCTTGGAGAAAAAGTTAGATATGAATATCATGGATTATAAAATAAATGGATATGTATGTACATACATACATACATACATGCATGCATACATACATACATGTACAACTATGTTGAACAGAACATGAAACTCACTTTTCTTTTACACCTGGAAAAAGTAAATGGAGATTAGGTAATTGTGCATTGGAAAGTCAGCAGGTTATGATTCCTCTTGAGCAAGAACTTTAGAAATTATTCTCTTAACCAATGTGTGGACTTCAATTCCCAGAATTCCCAAGTCATTTCCAGTCCTGGAATATTAAACTATAATTCATGCCATTTGGCATCCAAGGGAAGGGTGGTGATTAGTGATTTCACCATGATCAATCAGAATGCTGGGAGTGGTAGTTCAAGGCATCTGGAAGCTATTGGTCTTAGGAAGATTAAATTATATTACCTTCGGGTAAATTTATTTACCTACACTACCTGAAGCTATTACTTTTTCCCTTGATGAAAGGCAATCAAGTTGGATAAAGTGATGATGTGCAATGAAGGTTGATATAGAACAAGAGAAACACATTTTCTGTAAGGAAATCACTCTGATTTTTAGTTTGATTATTAAGATAGCTGAGGCCAACCTAGAGATAATACAGGAAGTTCATTAGCTATATCTCTTGTGTTATGATGTGATGATGAGATTACCCTGCCTCGATAACTACATTGATATTGCCAATCCGGAGGAATGGGAGTTTAATCCTTCTATGTTGTTTTCTTTCTTGTTTTATCTTATCCGATGAATGGTTTTGGGAATTCATGAAATTAGTGACAGAATATCAGCAGAAGGAAAGTTGTTGGGTGGGTTTGCTACCATGAGTGTCCATTGCAACTGTAGATCTCATCAAATGACAACACATGCATCATAATTAATTTTCGCCCTCTAATCACAATCATCACTACCATCATTTAAAGACAGTTCAATAATAAATTTGCACAAAATAAAAATGCAGATATGTTGGTTAATCAAATTCTTGAACCTATATTTTTCTTTGACAGCAGCATCCATCTTCCTTCCAGCTGGCTATGTTCCCCCAATCCAGCTGATGTGGCCATTAAAATAAACTCCCTGGCTATCATTTAATAAGTACAATTAAAATCTTGACTAAGGTGATACTAATCACTTTCTCTTCAGTGTGTTAGCTTTCAGGCAGTTTCTTTATCTGAAAGAGGAAAAGCAATTTAAGAGCTAATTCTCAAGTAAACTTTAACATGTTCTTTAGCAGTTTTCTCTTAAGTCTCTGGCTTTATTTGAATAGATTCTTACCAAATCCTTTTGTTGCTCCTGTATACATCACCTCTAATCTTGTTTTCAAATTTACAACTTTCAGCAAACTGAAAAGACTTAGGCTGGCAGAAACAATTCCATTTATCTGCAACCTTCATTCTTATTTGAGAGCAGTAAATAGCTAAATTGCCTTTTTTAAAAGGTTTTGATTTAGTTTTAGATTTAGTTTCCTTCCCTTGTCTCCTTCCTTGCCTTTCATTCAGCCCATTGGGGAATTTTAACATTCTTGGGCTCTGCTTAAAGCCCATTGAAATCATTTCATCTCCCAAGCCATGTTATTTTATTTGTGGAAAAAAACTAAATTAAAAACTCCAAGGAACTTAAAACTATACCAAATTTTTAAATATTTTATTCTACTTCTAAATTTTTTTGAAACAGATTCTGAATTATATAGTCCTGTACCATATAATGGTATTATGATTCACTGATCACATTTGAGCCCAAGTTTGCAACATCATAATCCCTCATCACTGATTATGGTGGGTAGGACTACTAACAATTATTTATGTCTGGAGGACCACAAATTTCCTGTGCCTGGTGAAAGTTGACATGGGAGATTCCTTTTGGTAATAATTGCACTGCAGATCAACATTAATAGTGTTCAAAGATTAATTCAACAAATATAAATTGTACTTTTAATTTTTTTTCTTCAGGCATTCTTGAGGTCCATTAAGTTATTGCCAAACAGAGGGAAATGACATTTTCCCTTGTTAAACGTTGCCATGGTCTTCTGTTGAAAACAGAATGACATTTTTAGGGTCAGTTCTGAGTTGAGTTCCCAATCTTATCTTGTTTAGGAGGACTGATAAAAGTGAAGGATGAAAAAAGGGCATATCATTACTGTGCTGGTCAGCTTTGGGGCCTGTAGCATTGTTTCCTGATGGACTTTTCTTGACATCAAACATTGGAGGCTATTCAGTATTTCTAATGACAAACTCCTTCCAGGTCAGAGAAAGAAAACAGCAGTAACAGTAAACAGTAAACTCCTTCCAGGTCAGAGAAAGAAAACAGCAGTAACAGATCTGTAGCCATACTGCCTATTCCTTCTTTCTGGCAGAAGCAGAGGAAGACAGATGACAAGAGGGTGAAATATTTCTCAGTTGATTTACAGTGGTCTGAACTATTAGATCTTTCACTTAAGACAAACTTCTGATCTTAAGCAAATGGCATGAGGTGTGATGTGTCATTCATATTTCTAACATTACCGCTCTCTGCTTCTGAGGTCTGCATTAGAAATATATCCATTTCAGAAATGGCATTTAAAGAAAGATTACATTTTCTGAAAACGAATAAGTATTCTAACTCGGCATTTGCTTTGCCTCTTCAATTTTATGATGAAGGGCAAATGCATATCTTGAATGTTGAAGAGAGTTCAGTTCTTATATTTCTTAAGATGGTAGCAAAATAACAGGTGCTATCTACAGGCATTAAGAAGCACGGATAGACAGACCTAGCCAAACTTCCCTCAACAATCCTTAGATTATATTCTGCTTATTATCAGTTGTGGAGAAGGATGATCAATGTATCATCAATGTATTTCAATGAGCGGCAATTACACAGATTGTGAAAGTTTAAGCAGACTGTAATCTAAGAATTGTGCACTAATCATATACATGTTTATTCATGAACTTATTTTTCTACTTTATATAAATTATACATGCCAGCCCTATGAATGCCTTAGACACTTGACCCACAATTTAAAAGGATTCATTCTCACAATAATGTACATAAGAATATATTCTTTTCTTAAATCCCTTTTAATAAATTCTATGGTATTATATTCTATAAGAGATGTCAACAGATATGGTGGCAGACAGAATGCATTTGTAATTATTTAAAGAAATGTGCTATTAAGATTTTGCTATTATTACATCCCCACATTATAAGGAAAGTACAGTCTATTGCAGAATAGAATGAAGAATAACAGAGTTGGAAGGAACCTAGGAGGTCAAGCCAGATCCTATACTTATCCTTCAGATAAGTGGCTGCCAATCTCTTCTTAAACAGCTTCCAGTGATGAAACACCTACAACTTCTGAAGGCAAGTTATTCCACTGGTTAATTGTTCTCACTGTTAGGAAGTTTCTCCTTAGTTCTAGGTTGCTTCTCTCCTTGATTAGTTTCCATCCATTAGTTCAGGTCTTGCCTTCTGACAGTTTGGAAAATGTTATTAAGGTAATATATAGTTAACTCAAAGTTCACTTAGGCTCAGTAGGCTTTTTTACAAGTAGAATTACATAAACTGCCTTTCATTAAAACTTCTAACAATGTAAAAAAAATACCTGCCTTTTGCTCTTCAAAGACTAAAATAAAAATATAATTGTAGATTTATTTAAAGAGTAAGCAATGATGTCAAATTCACAGTCCATGACTCCTGAACATATAGAGAATAGTCCTTTATCAGTCATATACTGTATATCTAACTAATGATCATAATGATATCATCATGTATCTTGCAAGATTTGACAGTTTAAAAACATGTTGGTCATTTTTAATATTCTTGGTTTGTTTTGTGTTTTATAAAGTAATTTTGTGGTCTTGTAATTGACAACTGAGGAGCTGTTAAATACTGTCAATTAAGGGTGTCAAACTCGATTTCATCAGGGTTCTGTTTGACCTTGGTGGCGGGGTGTGTGGCTAGTGTGGGCATGGCCACCTTGACATCACTCGTGTTGAGGGAGCTCCATTTTTGGTCATAAAGGACTGTAGGAGTCCTTCGCAGCCGAAAGCTGGGCCTTGGAGGGCTGTTCGCAGCCATCCCAAGCTCGTTTGGGCCAGTCCTTCACTGTTTCCAGGGTGGCCCTGCAGGCCAGATCTAAGCACCCCATGAGCTGGATCTGGTCCATGGGCCTTGAATCTGACACCCCTTCTGTAGATCATAGCAGCATATTTGAACGCCAAATTACCATCATCTTATGTGGCTTATGTGGTTCTTCTCATGAGTTTTCAGTAACACCAGAGTGGTCCATGAAATGGAAAAGGCTAGGAATCATTAGACTATAGTCCATTTCATTAGTTCATGATTTGGCTGATTAATTTGCAAATGCGTGTAGCTAGGAAAATGTGGGCATTCAAATGATCATTATTTACAAAATGTTGGTGCTTCTAGCACTGTCTCCTAAATACAATAGGCTTCTTTATACATTCTATTGCCATCTGATCCCACTGGTGATTGTTATTCCACTTACTGAATATTTAGTTGCCAATTGAGAATAAAATTCTCCTGGAAAATGAGGGAACCCAGGGGAATATATGTCATATTCATTAACTTCCAAATTGTTGCAAGATTTCGGTGTTTTGTTGCAAAAGGCTTACATGCTTAGCTCTCTAGAAATGAAATTGTGCCAATTATCTTATCCAATTCTCACAAATTCAAAATAAAGTGATTCAATCTTATTTTTATTTCAAAAAGAAGACATCTGAGGCTAGAATGGTTTATTAAATAAAACTCAAATAGATTTAAACTTATCACAGCAACCAAAACCCAAGATCCTCAAAGAACTGAACAAAGATTTAACTGTATTTACGTTACCAAATTATAGGAAAAAGATAAAATATCTGAACTAATGAGATCCGTATCTTTCCTTAAGTATCCAGTTTCCATTCATACAGTAAAAATCTATTACAAAGTAAAATACATAAAAAATAACTGCCTCCTACCCCAAGCTGACTCTATCTTTTTACATTTAAAGCATTTAAAAACATTAGCTATGTTGGGATACAACTTTTTATAGCTTGCAGGGGGTTTTTCCCCCTTAACAATGCCTTTTATTCCTTTTATTGTTGTTGCTTTTTGTAGGTGTATTACAATCTGGGCTCCAAGATCACTGCAGATGGAGACTACACCTAAGAAATTTAAAGACGCTTGCTCCTGGGGAGGAAAACTATGGCAAATCTAGACAGCATACTAAAAGCAGAGACATCACCTTGCCAACAAAAGTGTGTATAGTCAAGGCTATGGTTTTCCCAGTTGTAATGTATGAATGTAAAAGTTGCACCATAAGGAAGGCTGAACGCCAAAGAATTGAGGCCTTTGAACTATGGTGCTGGAGAAGACTCCTGCGAGTCCCTTGGACTGCAAGACAATCAAACCAGTCAGTCCTAGAGGATATCAATCGAGACTGCTTCTTAGAAGGCCAGATCCTGAAGATGAAACTCAAATACTTTGGCCACCTAATGAGAAGGAAAGACTCACTGGAGAAGAGCCTAATGCTGGGAACAATTGAGGGCAAAAGAAGAACGGGATGATAGAGAATGAGGTGGCTGGATGGAGTCACAGAAACAGTCGGTATGAGCTTAAATGGACTCCGGGGGATGGTAAAGGACAGGAAGGCCTGGAGGAATGTTGTCCATGGGGTCACGATGGGTCGGACACAACTTCACAACTAACAACAACAATTACAATCTAAATTGTGTTGATATGGAGAATATTTTCTTTGAATGCAGGAGACTTAGAAGCACATAACTATACACTCTGGGTGAATCAATTCCATGTTTTCTGTCTCTTAATCATTGCTATACTCTGAATGTTGGACACTAAGCTCCTGACTGTGGAATATAAATTTAATAGTTTTTAATAAAAATGTAATGTTTTTTTAAAAAAAGTATGTGGGCAGTTCCCATTGAGTTCTTTATCCCTGAATTCATTGGGTCTAACAACCAACTCTTTAGGGCAGGGGTTGCCAACATTTTGGACCTCAGGGACCACCAGACTCATAATTTTAGATCCCAGGGACCACTAACTAGTTCTGTGGGTGTGGCCTAATTTGTGGGTGTGGCTTGGTGGTCATGTGACTGGCTGGGCATGGCTTGTATGTCAATATTATGAATATTTATATAAATATTGATTTTTTTATTTAAAAAAAGCAACTTTTACCCAAAATCAGGCAAAGCAGACAGATTGAGTTGCTCACAGAATCATTCAATGATGTATCTATCTGCCATTGGCTAGCTCAGTCTCTCAAATTTGCTTGCCGTGAGTATGCACTGAATTTGCTTGCAAGCAAAACTTCAGTCCTAAGGGAGGTTCGGCTGTACTTAAAAGCAGAGCCGAAGATCTAAAGACTAGCTGGAAAGCAAGAAATCCAACCATTAGCTAATCTAAATCTTCCAGCACAAAGAACAGATGATGGTCGGAAAAAGGAAAAATAGAAATTTAGCAGGCAAGTTTACCGGGTAAGGAGTGAGTGGGCAGGGAGGGTTCCTGCGAGCCATTGGGTGGTGCAGCCTTGTGTTTCTGCACAGCCTGGGTTAATTGCTTTGGGGGGGTGCTCTTGGGGTGAGATTTTTCTGCGGCCCACCAAAATTTTCTCACGGCCCACCAGTGGTTGGCGACCGCTGCTTTAGGGGATCTAACCAGAATAGAATCTTTCAGAGAGTGACTATTTTAGGAAGTTGGGGGACGCACTATGCCATGTACACAGGTAGTCCTCATCTTAAGACCTCAATTGAGCCCAAAATTTCTGTTGTTAAGTGACACATTTGTTAAGTGAATTTTGCCCCATTGTATGACCTTTCTTGCCACAGTTAAGTGAATCAGTGTAGTTGTTCAGTTAGTAACACTGTTGTTAAGTGAATCTGGCTTCCCCATTGACTTTGTCAGAAGCTCACAAAAAGTGACCACGTGACCCTAGGACACTGCAACAGTCATAGATATGAGCCAGTTGCCAAACCTCCTAATTTAAATCGTGACCACGGGGATGGTGCAACAGTCATGTGAAAAATGGTCATGTCATTTTTTTTCAGAACCACGGTAACTTTGAACGGTCACTAAACAAACTGTTCTGGGTCAAGGATTACCTGTAGATGCATCAAGTATAATTCATCAGACAGAATTTTACTATGGAAAAAGATGCCCAGATTCTCAGTCCCAGGTTTCCCAAGTTGAACTGGGATACATTGAATTTTAAAAGCTACTGAAATACAGAGGTTGAACTAAGTCTGTATCTGTTTGTTAAATGGCAGCTTGTTTTTTTCAATCACAAGCAGAATACAGTCTTTGAGCATTTCCACACACACAGCACAAACATGCTTGGCTGTTTTTCTACCACATGTGTTAAATTTTGACCCTACACTTTCTCTAGGAGTTCAAGATAGTTTATATGGGAAACCTACGAGGTAGTTCTTGAGTGGTGGTTGGCTCCAAATCATCCAGTAAGCTTCCATAGCTGAGGGACAACTTGAACTTCAGTCTGTTTTTCCCTTATTCTGGCATGATCCATGGGAAAATCTCAAAATGTCAGAGGGCTCAGGGATTTGAAATAGAAACAGAAGAGGCAGGACAGCAAATTTCATGTCCATTCTTTTCTATTATAGAACAGGATCAGTTCAATTTCTAGTGTGTTTTTCTTAAGTGCAGCAAAATTATGAGTGCATAATTTATATTCTATGCAACTATTTTTAAAAGACAAGCCACAAGCACTTCCAAAACCCTTTGTACGTATTAAAAAAAACCAGATGGCTAAATAATCAAGTTTTGAGCCATTGTTTTCTTTGATGAAAAGCATGTCACCTTTTTCAGATCTATGATCAAACAATGGCCATATTTCATTATCATATCTGGAATAAATTTCTGGGGTAACTTTCTGAATCTCTATGATAACCAGTGGCAAAGAGTCTTTTACAAGGACACCGAAAAAAAACATTTTCCTCTCTGTTACATGGTAAGCTTCATCTGCCTCTCAAATATTCCACAATTTAAAAGTGCAGAATCCTCCTTTGTACCTGACTGTCTCTCCCATTCTTAAAACCTCACTGCAAACAAGAATGAAGTATTATTGACACAGGTAGTGGCTCATTCTTTTTTTTTTTTTAACTATAAAATAGGGCAATTTATCAGCACCAACCTACTAGTTGAAGACCAATGCTAGAAGACTCCTTGGGAAGGAGAAACTCTACCTCCTGCTGTGTGTGTGAAAGATTGCTCCTCCCTCAGCAAGATGTGTTTATGGAGGGGAGGGGTAGGAACTAACTCACTTTAGAATGGACTATACCTCTCTGAAAATCTAACCACAGAAGAGCTTCTAGAAGGCATGTGCCCCTGGAAGAAATGAGAAACAGCTAAAAAAGGTTCTTCAGCTTTAATTAGTCCATCTAATCACGTGAAACAGCTGCTCCTGTTTGGGGTGAGGCATCTGGACCACAGTTACTTGGAAACAGCATTGGAACTGGAGTGGGCTTGAAGGAGAAAAACATCTTAAGAAAATGTGTTGGAGGCAAAATACTAGGTAAATTTGCATTTTTAAACCCTTATAATCAAGTTGTATTCAGCCCTGTGTCTTCTATTCTTTATATACACAAAGGCAAAATTGTAATCCATGTAGAAGCAAGAGATATAACATATTGCAAATTTTGGCTCTAGTGAGAGTAAAATATAATTTCCAAAACTATTGCCTTTTTATAATACAGTGTTTTGCTTTGGTAACAGGGCTACAAATGTGATTTTGAAGCAATTAGCTCAGTAACAAAGAAAAGAATAGAACTATCTAGCTGGGATCTTATAACTATGTATAATAATGTTTCGTGCTATAGTGGCTTATCCATACCCTAGGATTGTGTTGCTCTTAGAAAGAAGTCTCAAGACAATTCAATTTGACTTTACTTTGTCCTAAGCATATTGCTTTGTCTGTAATTAAGTCTGCCTTCCTAAATATAATTATCCATTTTTCAAATTCAATGTATTTTAATAGTACTAGTTTTGGGGGTGGACTGAATGCCCTGTTCTCACACCTAATTTTTTCATACAGTACTAATGTCTGTGCATACTTTGCCTCTCCAGGTTTATTTTAACAATAACTCTGGTTTTGTGGAATATTAATTTTGCAGAAGGTGAGGAATTTTCTCATAATTTGGTTCCAATTTTGCTTTCTGTAAAATAGTGCACTCTCTTATGTTATTTTTTATTTTCACAAGGCCTTAGAAAAGAAGGTGATACTCATGACCCTGAAGGAAATGTGGATGTCATTATTCAAAAGCACAATGCAAAAGAGCGAGCCACCACATTAAAAGTCCACAGTGTTATGAATCAGAGCTCCGAGTATAAAAAGCAGATCAACTCGAGACCAATTGTACCTTTCACTGGGCTAACAAAGAGTAAGTTACTTTCTTTATGCTTACATGCTCCCTAAATCATGATATCTGAATCTATTATAGCAACGGATTTCTCCAATCTAGTGCCTGTAACACCAGTGAACTGACATAGTACTAACATGAACTTAGCAGAGAGGCCTGGGTTCAAATGCTTGTTCTGCCATGACATTTATTAGCCAGTCCTATCCATAGTCATTGTTTACTAATTTTAATTCTAGGCATGAGGTCTTTAGAGCAAGCATTCAGTTTTACTTTTTCCCACCTCTGAGGAATGTGGTAAGGATAAAATATATGTTTTACAATAAAAATGCAATAAATATACATGAACAAATGGACATAAAGTATGTCCACTGGAAAAACTGTTTCTCCAAAATAACTTCTTATCTGCCCTGGAGAATAGGCAAGGTAGAATTAGATTTTCTAAATAGTTTTTTATTCAATTTATGCATTGCCCTGCTCCCAGTAAGATGGGATTCTGCACCGTCTTTTGGTTAGTAGAATTTCTGCAACTGCAAGCCAGTGTAGCCTATCTTTACACTGCATTGGCGGGCTGACCAAAATGTTATGAAACCTTCGAAAATAATATTACTAAGACTTGTGCTATAAGCTATATATATAAGTATATCTTATATATACTAAATTATATTCTATCAAGTCAGTGGTGTATTTTTAAAATAAATAGCCAGAAGCTGCTCTGCTCTGTAGGCAGTTAATCATCTATATATTGGAGACGCTAAGACTTTTGGAGGTTTAGGATTATAATCCACATGTTTCTTCCCTTGAAAATCTAATGGGGATGACAAATTATTGTACTTTTCTGGCACCTTTCTGGCACTGTTTCTGTAATGAGCTGTGGCAAAAAGTAAGATCCAGTTGCTTTATTTCTGGGAAATGTTGATCTCCCTTTATCCAGGACTGACTTTAAAGAAAATATTCATCAGCTCTACAGTTCCATTTGCAATAACTCTTTCTGCCAAGCAAATTAGGAGATATGCATATTGCAGCATAATGATTTTATTATAGTTAAATAGATATAGAATATATATGATTTTCTTTGAAGGCACAGTTTAGCTAAAAAGATGATAAATGTTTGCACATTTGGCAAAAGATAATATTTTGTTTTCTTTTGGGGGGTAAATATCAATAGTGCTATTTTCAAAAGCGAGTATGATTATTACCTTCTGCTGGAGTGAAATCTGCAGTTTGACATGAAGCTTCTGCAGTAGAACAAGACATGGGGTAGTGCTTGGCCATGCAGTAATCTCTAGAAGTTTGCTTTTAATCCTTATCTAAACAATCTGGGCTTAGCTGAACAAACAGCCTTAACAGGCAGCTAATTTTATGGTCCCCTTAAGGCGAGTAGAACCAGGCCTTTGGCAGCTAGGAAGACTGGGCAGAAGCAAGTGAAAAAGAAGGTTCAAAGAAGTCTGTTTCTTTGTCAACTATGGGCTATTCATTTTTCAGGTCGGACCCTTAACCGGCACTGTTGTAAAAATGGAGGAACTTGCATCCTCGGCAGTTTCTGTGCATGCCCCCAATACTTTGTTGGCAGATACTGTGAGCATGACGAACGGAAAAGGTAAAGAAAGTACATATATTTGAGGGTGATTGTGGCTTGTCAATGAAACCTGGAAATAAGGTTGCATCTTCTGATTTGTCATTGGCAGCAACTGTGGCCCATTTGTGCATGGAGAATGGATATGGAAGGGTTGCCAACTGTGTCGATGTGCTTATGGTGTTCTTCAGTGTTTATCTGAACAAAGAGAAAACTGTGGTAAGAACATACATAACTGAGGGAAAATCCACCTGTAGTTAATGCAAAAAGAAAAAGAAATCAAGAGTCTTATATCTGAAACATGAACACATTTATAAGGCACAAATTACGCTGCAGTGAAGCTTAGGTTATTTGTCAGCCTTTAAGATGTCAGTAGTCAGTCAGTTTTGTACTTCTCATTGCAAAAGACTAAAGGAGAAGAAGCTATACATGAACTCTTATGGGCTACTCTGAATTGTTGAATTTGTCTCATCGAGTTAAAATCCAAATATGATTTCTGTGAGCTTGTTGAGGTAGCACTTTGTTCTATATATTCACTTTGTGTGAAACACTTTCTAAAATGTCAATCATTGGTCTATATAATTTTTTTTTTCTTCTCAGGGGGTTTAGTGTAGCCAGGCCTTCTATATCAGGTTTAGGCAAGAAAAGGCCTTCTCAGATGTTGTAGACACTGATTCATATTGGTGGCCTAGGGCTGAATTTTTAAAGGCACCCCTCCCAATGGCCCTAATAGGAGCCTCTGTGGCGCAGTGGTTAGAGTGCAGTACTGCAAGCTATTTCTGCAGCAAGCTGCCTACAATCTGGCAGTTCAAATCCCACCAGGCTCAAGGTTGTCTCAGCCTTCCATCCTTCCGAGGTGGGTAAAATGAGGACCCAAATTGTTGGGGGCAATATGCTGACTCTGTAAACTGCTTAGAGAGGGCTGTAAAGCACTATAAAATGGTATATAAGTCTAAGTGCTATTGCTTGCTATTGCTAAGCCTCCACCTGCTTTACATAAATACAGGTAGTCCTTGTCTTATGACTACAGGTGAGCCCAAAATTTATGTTAAGTGAGACATTTGTTAAGGGAGTTTTGTCCCATTTTATGACCTTTCTTGCCACAGTTAAGTGAATCAAAGCAGTTGTTAAGTCAGTTACATGTTTCTTAAGTGGATCTGGTTTACTCATTGACTTTGCTTGTCAAAAGGTCACAAAAGGTGATCATATGACCACAGGACACTACCACCATCATAAATGTGAGTCAGTTGCCAACTATCTGAATTTTGATCATGTCACCATAGGGATGTTGTGACAGTTGTAAGTGTGAAAAATGGTCATAAGTCACTTTTTTCAGTGATGTAACTTCAAACGGTCAAGGGCTACCTATACATGAGAGAAGCAATTATAATAATCCCTTCAGGTCTTAAGTACTCATTGTTTTTTAAAGGTAATTATACAGTATATCTCCCAAATTCAAATATCTTATTGCTTTTTTTCACTATATACTGGGCAATTAGGTTTGAAAGGGAACTATCACTACTCACGCCTACCTTCTATTTATATGTAAAAAGTGCAGTATTTTTTTGTTTTGTTTTACTATGCATTCCCAAACCTGGGTGGAGGTAGGGGGAAAGTATTTTTTTTAATACCCTCAAGTCAGTTTTGGTAACTTCCTAGAAACATCCTTGCAGTTTTCTTGGGAGATTCCAGAAGTGGTTTGTCATTACCTGCTTCCTTTTGCCTGTCTGCAAAACCCCCTTAATAATATTTTTTTTTCTCTATATAACTGAGGTGACAGAGCTATGTTTCTAGATCAGGGGTCTCCAACCTTGGCAACTTTAAGACTTGTGGACTTCAACTCCCAGAAGTTCCTCCTCCAGTCATATTAGCTCAGGAATTCTGGGAGTTGAAGTCCTCAAGTCTTAAACTTGCCAAGTTTGAAGACCCTTGGTCCAAGGTCATCCAATTAGCTTCCTGCCTAAAGCAAGACTAGAACCAACTTTCTTTCCAGCTTGATAACTTAACCACACCACCAAACTGGCTGTCTCAAATCAGCTTATATGAAATCTGTTGGAATCTCTAGTCAACAATGTGTTATCACTGTTAAATAAAAGCAAAAAATACGATCATGATGTAACATTTTTGTAAGCCATTTATCTAGCACCACTTCTCTTAATCTAAATCTTGCTTCCAGTAATCCTGTTAGGAATGTGTATGATTGCTGCTGAGTTCCATATAATATTTGATGGAGTCTTGTCAACAAGTTATAAGTGTTAATCTCATCTTGTTTTCTGTTTTCCTTACCTGGGCCAAGAAGTACAATTCTCTTTATTAGCAATGCTTCTTAACTAGTGATTTGTATTTACTTTTGATTGTGATGTGATTAATGCTGATAAGTTACTATTAATTGGTTTCAAAAGCTCCTATGGGGCCCATTTGCACTCTCCTATGAGAATTCAACAACCATTGACTTATATACTGTATTATTTAGTATTTTACTTAAGTACTTCCAGAGGAGTTTAGAGGAAATTACTAAGTATTGTTGAAACAATTTGTATGCAGATTTCCTTAACTAGCTCTCCCCCTTTTTTTCTCAGCTTTAAATAAGGAAGAGGAATTCATCTATTTAACTTCAAATTGTCCAAGATTACAGCAAACAATGTGCTTTCTTATTCTTCTACTAGGCTGCTTTTTCACTTGGTTCAGCACAAAGATTTTCTATCACCTCTGAAGCTCTCACTTATTTGGACTGGAAATTCTGTAGATGGATCTACAGAATGCAAGAAAGCTAGAAACAGACTGCTGTTGCATTTCTACTATTTATTTACCTGTTTAACAGGAATGCTTTAGGCTATTTACTTCTTTTCATAAAATTCCAGTTACATTTCCATGGTGAAATCACCCTTAATTACCTCATTCCAATAGTATTTTCTCTATCATATCAAGGAGAAAATATGCAGTTGTTTTGCTGTTAAGGATTTGTACAAGACCTCATTCAATCCTGCCATTTCTGCTGCCCTTCAAATAGTTGAATTTCAGCTCCCATGTTAAAAATCAAGATATTTCAAGAGCACCACACTGAGAAAGCTTCTGTACCTAGTTGTAAACAAATCTGCATCAATGAAAAGTAAAACCAAAATATTTAAGTGAGTTCAATTCCTAGTGACCTGAGAGATATAATCTTTTTTTGTGTGGCACTATGAAAATAATTTTTGATTGCTACCTTGATATCTTTTCCTCCAACTTCCCATTTTATCTTCCCTACATGCTGAAGATTTCGTAGTATTCTCCCATCCAATTATTAACCCAAAATACCAGTGGTGTTTCACATATTGGTTCCACAATAAACCAAAGGTTAAGTTATTGTTAATCAAAACTAACCAACAAAGTGATGTTGCGCAAATACTACTTCTGTTTGAATCAGATTTAAGCAGTAAAAAACTTTTATCTGTTGCAATAACGACTCTTCCAGTGGAAGATATCTTAGGTATTCTACGACATTAAAATGTTTTCAAATAGTGTGTCTGCTAGCTCTCTTTAAGAGTGTATATGCAAATTGTAAATGCAACAATTTATTAGAGGTTCCACTTTTTCAACTTCATATCAGTTACATTACATCACTATTACATTGTTAGGAATGTGTACATTGGTCTGTTTCTGATTCAGGTAACATATGTTCATTGATACATCAGCTCTATTCTCTGCCTTAATCTGTAAAATTAAAGTCAAACCATTTCTTTTCAAAATATCTGCATGAAAGTGGCATTTAATGTAATTTACACATAATATAAATTACACATTTATAATTGCTTTTTCTAAGCATGAATTTTAAATTAATGTATTTTAATGCATCTTTGGAGTCAAGAGTTGGTATATTTGGCAAATATAAAGGCTTGTAAATCAAGATTAATATGTTGTGATCTGTTAGGTTTACATCAGAATTCATAACAGGCAAATGTTTCAGTTCTCTCTAGGTGAGGTAAAAATCTCATATTCTGGAAGTTTGTTTCAACCCATTCTATTCCAAACCACCATATGGATGGTTATGTTCACATAACATGTTTGACTACATTTGGTTTTCTTGTCTACATACTAAAAGTAATCCAGAGGACCAACACAGATCCTTGTGGACCATGAAGCCTGAATAACTTATTGGAGCTTTAATGGCCTCTTCGCAAGACTGATCTCTAAAGACCTGCTAAAATGAGGCCTTAACAAATATCTAATTGTGTAAAAAGAAAGGAAAAGAAAAATAATAGTCTCCTACCTATTTTTGTAAAAAAAAAAACACACTCCTAATTGATTTGAGGGTACCAAAGGTCACATGTTGCCAATATGGTAGGAGAGTCTTTAATTTTGGGGTAGTGAAAATATGGAAATTGCATGTAACAATCCAGTTGACTGCACTGATTTCTTCAGTGTCAGAAATCTTTGGTGTAAATTAATTTGATCGATATTTGATATATGGTTCCATTTAATATAATCTTACCCTCTATTACATGATGAGAAATGTCAAAGTTAACAAATCAATATGTCATATATTCAGTTCCTCGAGCATGTCTTTTTAAAAAACAATGTCTCCAAGTTGAAAAATTAGAACAATGTTATGCTTGCTGTGTTTCCATGGTCCTAGCTGTAATGTTTCTTAAATGCATCTGATTTTCCCTGGAACTGTAACACTGTACCTCACACACACACACACCCCAAAAGAAAATGTTTTGCAACTGTATTCATCAAATTTGGAGTGACTTTAATGCATTTGAATAAACATGAATAGGTCAGTGGAATCCTCAAGCCTACATGACTGGAGTGATCAAGTTCAGTTTTTTAATGTTTTATTTTATATAACATAAAAATTCAATTTCAATCAAACAGTGTGTTAGTCTGGGTACAATTGTTTTTAGACAATCATAATCAAAATGTTTACAATAGTATTCATCACAATATTAATACTATAAATAATAAGTAATAGTATAATATTTGTGTTCAATTATTTTTTTAAAGATGCCATCAAAGACCATTCCCCCTGCCACCCACGCCAGTCCAAGAAGCCTAGATTTGATTTAAAAAGTAGAAGACTAAGTTGCAAGGAGGGGCGATAAACCGAGGAGTTTTTTAAAAAAGGAACACTGATTTTTCAGAAAGATTTTCACAAAACTTCCTATATAGATACAGTCATGCAGAATGTATCTGCCTGGAAATACGTCTTGAGTTATTTTTACTGCATGTGAGATAATGCTTAGATGAGAAATTACTTCAACAGCAAGACAATGATACATCAGATCAAGAGCTGTATAGTTAGTTGCCAGGGTGTTCAACAGATGTTTTGATACGTGAAATGCATAGATGAAATTTATGTTCTGAATCTTAAGAACAGTTTTTGTCTGTTCCTGAACATGTATCTTGGTCTGTTACACAAAAGGCATATGTACATTACAAATGTACAAAGGTTTGCTGGCAAATGATTCTGTGGCAGAGCAATACTAATCACTGGGGCTTAGTTGCCACCTAAAAACATGTCTTAAAATGTAATTGTTGCATATAACAAATGCATGTCGACCAAGTGTGGTTTTGTTTCCTTGTTTCTTACTGAGAAAATGAGGAATGATTGAGGTTAAAAAAAACAGGAAAATGTCCCTGTGATGGTGATTGATTTCTGCTTATTCTTTATCTACTTTCCAGCAGTGCATGAGGATAAAATGAATGGGGGTTTTTGTTTTGCAATAACAAAGCAATAGTTTCACCAGATCCAGAGCAACTTTCTCTGAATTTATTTTATTTTATTCATTAAATTTCTATACCACCCATCTCTCCTAAGTGATTCTAATTTCCTCTAAATATAAGCAGGAGGTACTGCTGTATTCATGTCTTTTAACAGGCATCTGGTTAGTCAGGACCAGGACCAGGAGGGGAGTCTTTAGCTGGTCCACCAGCTGTTCTTTCCATCAGTGCTTCTCAATCTCAGCAATTTTTAAGTTGTGTAGAATTTATCTCCCAGAATTCCGCATTCTGGGACTTGAGAGAAAATTATGGGAACTGAAGTCCCCACAACTAAAGTTGCTGAACTTGAGAAATACTGTTCTAGAGGCTGGGTAAAACAAATGACAATGAAGAGAAACATAGCTAAATAAAGACTGCCTTTAAATTCCTTACTTTAAAATATTACAATATGATTCTGTATAAATTCAAATGATCAGATCTTTATTGATCTAATAAATTTGTCATTAGTTCAAGCCAGTAATATAAAGACTACTGTTAAATTATAATTGTTCCTTTTTAATATTACCTCTTATTCACTAGGGTTCGTTTGATTGGTATCCTCTTTTCCTCTGCCATGAAATGACACAGCCTTTAGGCAGCTAGCATTTAGTTTTGATGTTTCTGTTGTGTACTGAGTGACCCTGTTAACATCATGTTGTGAAATTCAGTGCTTATGGCTATAAATGGGCTGTTCCCAAAGTAGAAAAAAGTCAAAGTAAAATGAGTTCTGCTGGCATAGAATGGAAATGAAAGCCCTTATTTAATAGTGACTTGAAATAAATCCTGACCCTTTTCTCTGTTTGTCTCAGTTCTCTTTTTAAAACTGATAGACAGAGATGAGATGCACAGAATGTTTTGCCCAAACCTTGCTACCGTTTGAAACACCCCCCTCAAAAAAAAAAAAAACCACCCTTCTATCTGTAATTGATCGGTCATGGAATTTATTATTTGAGATTTGTCTCAGGATAGGATCTTTTTTTGCTCTGGGATAGCAGCCAGACCCATTGATGAAATCTTTCCTCGTGAAATTTGCTAGATTAGACTACCTACTTTTGTAGAAACAAATCTTCACCCATCCGCCCCCAACTCTCTATCCTGTGTCACTTGTTTACAGAGAAGCAGACATGTTGACTCCAATGCCCCCAGCAGGGGCCTAATTATTCAGGCCTCTGTTGAGGAATTTATATTCCAGGGTTATGAATGCATGACTGGTATCTACAGGAGAGGACAGAGATTACATTTTGAGCCAATTAAATTAATTCTTTCCTGACCCTGAAGCTTTTTCTCACGAGCATAATGGCTGTGCAATGATTATTTTTCGGCATGATGACCGAACATTTATTTTTTGCATATAATCTGCACAATTTCTTCCAAGGTTTCTTTTTTGCTATTCAGACATTTCCCTTTATTGATATAATAAATGCACAATTTATTTTGTAACTGGGAAAATGCAATCCTAGTCCAGTAAGAATCTGAGTGGGAAATAATGCCCTATGCAATGAAGCACCTTTGTTTCATCTACAGAATTTAAAACAACCCTTTTAAAAGGAATTGTACCATCTTTCCATGCTCACTTAGGAGTGAGTAAAGTTGGAATATAGATTGTGCTATTAGTCTGTTATTATTAAATTGCGGCAGATTCAATAAGACGATCTGGTCTACAGACGTGTGCATAGATAATTTGCCCAGGTAAAATCTGAACAATAATAACATTTACCATGTACAGATCATAGCTTGTTAAATAAAAATTGAATCGCAGATTAGATACATACAACATACAAACCTAGAAAGGAAATTTCTTAAAACAAGCCATAGAATGTAAACAGCTGTCATTGCTTAAATAAATGTTAAGTTCTATGTTTAGCTCATGATGGAAAATTGGATCAAGTTAGAGGTCATTTCCTATTGTACTAAGCAAATTAAATACAAAGTAATATTTAAGTAATAATATGTGTCCAGGAAGTTGTTCATGTCCTATCAATCACATGCCACTCATGCTCAACCAAGAAAATGCCAGAATAACTCACCCTTTAGATTTCAATGTTCAACAACATCTGTATACAAAGATAACAGTTGCTCACTATAGGCTCCTTTGCAAATTATCTGGTTTATGTATTTAACATGGGTTTATTGAAAGCTTTTTATGGGTTATATTTCTGTTTACATGTAAACTAATAGAATGACAAATATACAGGTATTTACTCAAGTAAATATGCAAATGTTTAAACTATCTCCATCTCCTTTCCCATAGGGATAAAATATTTGACCACTAGCAGGTGCAGCATGACATCTGTCATAGATGGTCATTATAAATCAGCTATTTGGTACAGCCTAGCTCAGTGTGTGTATACACACATACATACACAGTTTACACAGAGAGGGGGGTGGGAGGGAGAGAGAATATATATATATATATATATATATGTATATATGTATGTATATATATATATATATATATGTATATATGTATGTATATATTACAAATATGCACAATATATACACTGTATATATAAATATATATTGAAAAAACCTGCATCTCTGGTTCAAAAACCAGCGTGCTCAAGGGTCAAACCCACACCAATTCAATTTCATTTAAAAAAAAAAAAAGAATAGGTATGCATTTTAATAGAAGTAAGGACACAAGGTGAAGAAAACTACACCAGCTTTCCAAAAAGGTCTGCCTTTATGCATCCAATTGGAAAGCAGCAAAGTCAAAGGAATTCTAGCAGTCTGACTAGGTAGGCATGTCTCCACTCTTATCTCTTTCCAGCTGTTCAGGAGTGTAGATAAAAGGAAAGGCTTCTTTACTGCAGAGCCCAAGTCCCCTTCTCTTCACAAAGCAAATTGCAAGCACTTGAGTGAGGGTTATTTAAAGCAAACAGGAACGTTTGCTCTACAGTTCTGCACAACCTTACTTAGCTCAGTTAAATTAGGGTTGCAGTCAGTCCTGCCTTGGTTTTCTCACATTCATCATATCCACTTCCTTGCCATATAACTGTGCTCTGGGGGAACGGATGGCAAAGAGAAATATTTATCAAGTACTTCACAGGTCCTTGAACGATTCGCTCTTTCACTCCTCACAAGTTACTACAGAGCTTAAACAAATGGCATACCATGTGATCAGCCTTCTAAGTTGGAGCCAACCATTAATAGTCTTTCCTTTCCATTCATGTATTATTGCTATATAGTTTTTCTTGCTGCTAGAGGCATGCAGCTATTCGTAAAGAACATCAAGTCCAAGAAGAACAGGATAATTTGGTTAGCAGAAGAAAATATATCCATTCTAAATATTGGATGTAGTATCTGCATCTAAGCTTTATATCTGATTCACAGAAGGGGTTCTTCCAATACTATTAATTTATTGGTATATGTACACAATGTAAACATTGTGAATTTTGCTTCAGAGTTTCAGTGATGGCATTATAAGCTAGCATTTATAAATTTACACTACTTTTTTACTTACAATTATTTTAGCCTGGGGGAAAAGTATCTTTTCCTATCAATGGCACTGCCATAAATACTCATCTGACCTCATTTTTCTATACCATTATATGATCCCATTGTTGTTTTCTTGTTTTAATGTTCAGAGATGGAAAAGTACTCTAAGTATCTAACATGATAAATACACACAAGCCCTATTGTTGGGTTCTGTTATCATAGAAAGAAACTAAGAAAGGGGCATATATATATGAAAGTAAGGAATAAAAATTTAAGTCACTTGAGTTATTTATGGACTAAAATTAACATATGAATGATGGGACAGATTTGACTCTCAACATATATTGGAAAGCTTCTTATGTAATGTCACAATGGAAGATTGAAACATCTCCAAATGTTTTGTATTTTCCTTCTTAAATGTTTGGACGTGATCAAAACAATCTTTATGGAAAAGGCAGAATGGAAGTTGCTCATAATTATAAAATTTGATGCAAAGGTGTATTTCTTTTGAGGATAGGCTTTTAAGAGTAGCCCATTAAAAACTATTAACAGTATACAGGATATAATTCTGTCTATACTATTATGAAAGGTTTCTTGAGTTAATGTCTGTTTTATATATATATTAGTCATTAGAAAGATTCTTCTGATCAGTGCCTCTCAATTGTTTACCCTCAGGGAATATTTCTTCACACTGACATCTGCAGAGAAAACTGCCTCTGTGGCCGAATTCCTGGAATGATGCTTTAAAGGAGGAAGACTGATAGCACTTTGAAAAAACCTTGTCCACCATCACTTATCTTTCTCTGAGATACTTCACATGCAGTTCTTTAGGAGCCCCAGGCTTACTGCTACCAAGAAAGGAATTAAATCTATCAAATGAAATTCCAGTCTCCAGGAAAGATCGATCATTCCTTTCACCCTTGTGTAAAAAGGAAATAGTTTTTGCAGATAATATGGAAATCAGAAACTGAGTTCATAGCTGTTACTGGACTTTAGGTCTTGTTAATTGAGGATTAAAACAAAACTACCACAACATAATATGGTCTGGGAATCACCGCTTTCTGTACTAATGTGGTTGCATTTCATTTATGAAATCTGTCCTCATTAATGACAGTCTCCCTGTATTATCAGCAGACTGAAACTCCAAAGTAGCTTAATTTCCTTATATGGAATGCTAAATGCAGGAACCAATTTATATCATAAAGACTGAAATAAAATCAGAAAGTGATATGAGGCCATTGACTAAGCGCACATACATTTTTTCTATTTCAAGTTCATGTGGGATGTTCACGCCTCACATCAACACTTAGGGAAAATATTTGTTGATACCCAACTCTGTTTTCCATTTGTGATAGGTCCCTAAGGGGTTTCTTCTTGGTATTCTTGATACAGTTGATCCAGCTGATGAAATCATAGGAAATCATTCAAGTGGCCTGAAATGACCTTCCAATGACACTCCCTGAAAGACAAAGTTTTTTTAAAAAAGAGTAAAAGTTAAACTGTGTCCACAGAAATGATAATTTAGTGCTTTAGATAACCCTTATTAAAGTCTCAATGAAGACTAGTTATGTAATTTATGCAAAGATAGAGAGTGAAGAAAGAGAATTTTAAGCATTTGAATAGGTCATGAGGCTGTAAAAAGGAAGGAAAATGGGAAGGCCCATGACACTGGCAGTAGGTACAAAGACGGAGTATAAGCCCCTATGGCATCTAACTATTTTAAATATGGGATAACGATTATCCAGAATGCTGTATTAAATGCCAGTAGCTATACTCATAAAAACGGGTTGGAATAAAATGAACTGCCTAGTTAATAAAGATGTACAAAGCTTTGAAGTGGTAATTTGTTTCAATAATGCTTCAAGCAAAATATTTGCACTGAAATGTAAGGCACATATGTACACCATTTTATAGAGCAAAAGGAAGCCCCCACTTTGCTTTACTTTGAGACTTATATTTAGCTGTGGCACAAACATGTGCAGCAACTTTTTTTTGGCCACAGCTTCATAACACTGACTTAACCCTTGGTGACAGTGGTTAGAATACAGTATTGCAGGCTAATTCTGCTAACTGCTGACTGCCAGTAGTCTCACCAGCTCAAGGTTGACCGGGCCCTCCATCCTTCCAAGGTCAGTAAAATGAGGACCCAAATTGTTGGAGGCAATACGCTTACTCTGTAAACCACTTAGAGAGGGCTGTAAAGTACTGTGAAGCAGTATATAAGTCTAAGCACTTTTGTTATTGTTTATCCCAATAAAGATTTTGCTGTGGATGCAAACTAACATGCTTCAGCAAACATTCTGTAGATACCCCCTAGAAAATGACATCACCCAACCGTTATGGTCACTTCAGACAGATGTGCCATCATCCTCTTCCTTCTGCTTCCTGGACATTGTCTTTCTGCTTTAGAATATAGTCCTTTCAAATCTAGCTCTGATGGTTTCTGCGAACGCCTGCTTCAGGGACCAGGAGGGTGCAGAGGAGTGCTGGGAAGTTGCTGAGACCCCCCCCCCCCCAAAGTCAGGAGTGGAGAGATCACGTACATTGGAAGGGTCACATCCTTGGATCTGGATTTTTTTTTCCTTATACCAATTCCATACCTAATTCCAATAGGAATTTTATGTGTGATTAACATAACCACAAAAGAGAATTATTAACTCAGGTACAATCAACCAGTGTCTACAAAATTAGTGGAAACTCCTAGTATAATAAGATTCAAATAATAATGTATACTTAATAATGTTGGATGGTAAGAATTCACCTAGGACAGCAGGTACAATGAAGAAATAATGTACTTTTCTCTTCAATAAGAGGTAAAGCAGCCAGGGGTGGGATACGACAGGGTTAACTACCGGTTCAGGATTTATGAGCTTCCCTGCCCGCTGTGAGCCACGCGCCTGTTAATCGTCATTAGCACGCATGCCGAGAAGCAGCCTTTGAAACAGCCCTCTTTTCCTGCTTTTTTAACTGCAGCTGTGCCTCCTTCAGCAGCTGAAGTTGAAAAATCAGGAAATAAAGATCAGGTAAGAGCCCAGGTGGACAAAAACATCAGCAGACATAGAACTGGTTCTATGTCTGCTGCTCTTCAGAGCTACCAGTTCTACAGAGATGGACAGAACCGGTAGAAACCCACCCCTGAAAGCAGCATATTAGCATCCTGCTAAATACTGCTGACTTTTTTTAAAAAAAACAAAACAAGTCCCTGCAGTTTTCTCGGCAAGAATTTGGAAGATTTTGCCATTGCCTCTTTCCTAGGGCTGACAGTAAGGAATTCACTAATGGTTTTGTGTTTAAGGGGAGACTAGAACTCACAGTTTCCTGGTTTCTAGGCTGGTGCCAATTACTGACCAAACTGACTCTAAAAGACAACATAGCAGAAGGCAAATTTAGATAGTTCAGAGGACAATTTCCATGACAGGGGAAGGGGAAGAGATGAAACAGAAATCAGAGACAATTCCTAATGTTTATAAATGTTTTAACTGCAAATATCAGTTGGGACATAATGATAGAGAAAAGTATAATTTGTACCCAAGAAGCTTCTTTATAATGTTTTATTTTTCTCTCTTTTTCTTGTATAGAGATACATTTTTTCCCTTTTTGATTCTTTTATCTTTATCAAACATTGCAGTAGTATGAATGTTTGGCTTTAAAATGCAAATCTGCAACTTTGATCTTGCATAAATGTTTGATCTTCTTTCCCTAATTTTAAAAGAAGCTAACATCCTATAAGTTATTGCTCATAATTGATTGGTGCAGTGGTTAGAGTGCAGTATTGCAAGCTACTTCTGCAGCCAGCTGCCTACAATTTGGCAGTTCAAATCCCACCAGGCTCAAGGTTGACTCAGCCTTCCATCCTTCTGAGGTGGATAAAATGAGGACCCAAATTGTTGGGGCCAATATGCTGACTCTGTAAACCACTTAGAGAGGTCTGTAAAGCACTATAAAGCAGTATATAAGTCTAAGTGCTATTGCTATAATAGGCACATAAAATTTGCCTTTAGAATTTACCTCTATAGAATTGGTATATTCTAAAATAGGGGAGGTCACAAAAATAAATAAGAATAATGCTCACCTAGATACTCCCTTATATGTAGAAGTGAAGGTATCAGATTATGGCTAGAGAAACTCAGATTTAGATCTATCATCAGTTATGGAAGCTCATTGAGTGACTTGGTCACCTAGTCTCTTTCAGACCCACCTACCCCATAAAATACCTGTTTTGGGAAAAATAGATGATAGGTATAAAATATACATGACTTGAGCTCCCAGAAGAAAGACAAAATGTAATGTAAACTAATGGAGAAAACGGGGTTCGCATCTATTTAGAAAATAGATATAATAGCTCTCCAAATTAAGACCTCTGTAATTCACATAATTGCATCAAAGTTCATCTGATGAACTTTGTTTTTTGTTTCTGTTCATCAAAGTTCATCTGATGAACACCCCTCCTTAAAATTAACAAAAATGAAAGATGTATCAGCACTTGCTATTTCCTATGTAATATTGTTAGCAAATGTGGATATCTGTGCATCAATTTAACAATTAAGACTTTGGAAAATATTGGAATGTGCTGAAATGAGTAGATTGACATTTGAAATTAGAGAACAAGAAGATAAACAATTCTATGAAGTTTGGGACCTTTTCTATCAATGGCTGGATAATAAAATATAATAATAGAATATTTAGAACCTTAGGAAACAATGAATACATTTTTTTTTATTTGATACTATCTTTATAAAATTTTATTAAGATAGACTTGGTATGACTTTATGATTTGTTATAAAATAAATTAAGTAAACTATAGTTATCTCGTTAAAGTATGAATTAACAAAATTATAGTCAAATGATTGTTTAATAATGATATCAGGCTATATAATTGTTGATTGATAATATGAGCTATTATGTAATATAACTACAATGGAGACTATGAAATGGATGCACAAAAAAAAGTGGTAAACCAACCGACACACTGTCTGTAAACTCATGAAGGAAAGGATGATGTTTTTATGTTTTATGTATTTTTGTTTGTTGTTAAAATTAATAAAACTGTTTTTTTAAAAAAAGCAGTTAAGACTTCGGCTTTTTAGTAAAGATGATGTTCTTATATGTTCCATTTCACATCTGGTTTTCTGTTCCAAGGGCAGCTCACATCAAAGACATTTTAACAAAGACTTCTAAGGCTTGATATCCCCTTGTTTACAAAAAAAAAATACTTGCTGGCAAAGGTCCGCTTCATGCCATATCTCTTTTCATCTTTAAGCAAGCACAGTGCAGGATTTCAACTACATTCATCAGCTCCTAAATTAGCATACACTGATTTAAATGAAAGCTTATTTTATGCCGACTGAACTTTATAATGTTGGAGAAAATATTAAAGAGATCTCATTAATCTAAGTTATTGAGTTAAAGCAAAGGAACAAAAGTGCTTTCTCTGTGAAATTCAGTGCCATTCTGGAAAGTCTGAGAGATCATGTTGAAAATAACTGTGGGTCTAATCACGGATGCCAAGGAGAGCCTGTCTTTAGTATCTGTTCAGTATCTCTTCATTATTATAATAAAATCTGATGAAAAGAATTCTTTTCTTTTAACTTTCTGTAATGTTCCTGATTCTGCCAACCCATAAATACTTCAATTTGTAATTCTCCAAAATTTACAGCAGCAGAATACTATAATATAGGATACTGCAGCTTTGACTGTGATGCTTTATTGTGACATTAAGACAACACAACTATGATTTTTTGAGTGCTGTTGCAGAAAAACACCACAAATTTATGCATTACTCTAGTGTGCAAACATATTTGGGCCAAACTAGGTAAATAGTAAAATAATTAGAACATGGATTCCTCCTTCCTTCCTTCCTTCCTTCCTTCCCTCCTTCCCTCCCTCCTTCCAATTAACTCTGGAAGAAAGTCAAATCTATTTAATATAGGCAAAGAAAAACCCTTATCATGCAGTCTACATGAGGGTTCCCTTGAAGAATTTGAGAGGTGTCAGTGGATCTTAAATGGAGTATTTATGCTGCTAACTGTTGTACAATGCTGGAGTAATATTATTCCCATGTGAAAGGACCGCATTGCTATCAGTTGGCTGACTGAAGAAATTCTGTCTTCGTATGACTGGAACTATCATCAACATCAAAACAGGTCCCCTAAATCAGCAATCCCCGACCTTTCTGACTCCACAGATTGGCAGCAGTGGCAGTGGGGGAGAGGACAGGACATAGTTTTGCATGCTTGCATGCTGCATGTGTGACCCACTTCCCAATGGGCTACAGACAAGTACTGGGCCACAGACTAGGAGTTGGGGACCCTTACTCTAAACAATGCATCCCATTTCAATGCATCCCATTTCAATTGTTTTCTTGACTTTTCTTTTATTGCTCCATCCAGGGAATTTCCTTTCTTTCCTTTGATTTGCTTTTTCACACTCATTTTTTACCCTATGTGGATTAAAATACATTAATGCTTAAATAATTAAAATGTGTGATAAAATAAACCCATTGTTTGAATGATACCGTCACACAAACAATAGAAGCAATAGTCCCATTTCAATGCATTCAAAATTAATGCATGAATATATTGAGAGAATAACTTTATTAAGTTGAAAAATCAGTAACATTGGTGCCAACACTTTGTTGGGCAGAATGTTTCAAATTCTGGGGGTGGTGTGACCATGGTAGCCATTTCTTAAGTGTCTGCATGGTGGAGAAGAGAAAATAGAACAATGGACAAATTGATTGATTGATTTGATTGGTCAATCACTTACAAGATAATAGGTATAAGGATAAACATAGTTATGAATACAAGAAATGAGTACATATAAGAAAAATAAAAGAAATAATAGGACAGGGACGGGAGCAGAGGTGGTATTCAGCAGGTTCTGACCAGTTCTGGAGCGGAAATTTTGAGTAGTTCAGAGAACCAGCAAATACCACCTCTGACTGGAGATTTTACAGTATCCTTTCCCTGCCATGCCCACCAAGCCATGCCCACAGAACCGGTTGTAAAAAGATTTGAATTCCACCACTGGACGGTGCGCTTATGCACATCTCCTACAAACCTCTTAGGAAAGAGGTGAGGTGAGGTCAATAGTAGAAATTCTAAGGTTAAAGTTTTTGGGGTTTGGGAAAGAAACCACAGAGTCAGGTAGAGTATTCCAGACGATGACCACTCTGTTGCTGAAGTTGTATTTCCTGCAATCAAGTTTGGTGTGGTTAACTTTGAGTTTGTATCTATTGTTTGCTCTTATGGTTGAAGCTGAAGTATTCATTGACTGAATCGAGGACATTGCAATGTATGATTTTATATACTATACTTAGATTGGACCAAAAGCGGCGCAGTTCTAGGTTTTCTAGGTCTAGAATTTCGAGTCTGGTGACATAAGGTATTCTGTAATGAGTAGAGGAGTGCAGAACTCTTCTGGTGAAATATTTCTGGACTTTCTCAACTGTGTTAATATCAGATACATAATGTGGGTTCCAGAATGATGAGCTGTATTCAAGTATTAGTCTGGCAAATGTTTTGTATGCCCTAGTTAGTAGTGTGATATTACCAGAGAAAAAGCTACGTAGGATTAGGTTAACAACTCTTAATGCCTTTTTGGCTGTGTAGTTACAGTGGGCTCTAGCACTTAGATCATTAGAGATGAGTACTTCAAGGTCCTTGACAGAGTTTGGATCATCAACAAGGTCTTGATTATTCAGCTTGTATTTTATTTTCTGATTTTTTTGCCAATATGTAACACAGAGCATTTATTTGTTGAGATTTGAAGTTGCTATTTGTTTGATCATTCTGATACATAGTCAAGGTCTTTTTGAAAGGTAGCAGTATTGTCTGTGGTGTTGAATAGCTTTACATCATCAGCGAAGAGAATGCAGTTGTTCTTAATATGATCGCAAAGGTCATTTATGTAGAGTATGAAGAGAGTTGGTCCTAGAACACTGCCTTGAGGGACACCGCTGTTGACAGGTACAGAATTTGATAAGACGCTCCCAATTTTGACCATTTGTTGTCTGTTTGACAGGAATGCTTCTATCCAGTTATGCAGGTGTCCAGGGATACCATAAGATTTTAGTTTTAGTAGTACTTTGTCGTGTACCACTGAATCAAAGGCTTTACAGAAGTCTATGTAGATTGCGTCTATTGCTTTGCCCTGATCGAGTGGTGTAGTCCATAGTGTTTTGCAGTGTAAGAGTTGCAGATTATAGGATAGTTTTTTCTGAAACCAAATTGTTTATTAGAGAGTAGGTTGTTTGTCTCTAAGTGGAAGATAATGGATTGGTTAATAATTGATTCCATGACTTTACAGGTAATGCAGCATAAAGAGATTGGTCTGTAATTTTCAACTAGACTGGGGTCTCCCTTTTTGAAGATGTGGATGACCGTGGCTTGTGACCATAGGTTTGGCAAGGAGCTGGTCCTAAAAGATTTTCCAAAGATTATGCTTAGAAGTTCAGCTATGGCAGTAGATAGCTTTTTAAAGAAGTAGGCACATATTCCATCCAGTCTAGTAGATAGAGACAGTGTTAGATTGCACATCCTTCTTTATTTTGATGTGCTTTCAATTTTCTGAAGTACAATATGTGGGCATTTTCCTATGTATGGATTTTTGTCAATCAAAGAAAATGTGTAGATGACACTACTTCGTACACTGAGGTTGCAATGAATAATTGCAGTTGCACAGATTTTCAGAGAACTGGCCTGGGGGTGGGGGGAAGGACACCTTAATATCTAGCCCAAGGGTGTCCAACTTTTTTAACTTTAAGACCTTTGGACTTCAACCCAGAATTCTCCCTCATTAGTTCAAGACCCAAGTGTAGCAACGCCATCTAGAATGAACATCAAAAGGGGGAATATCAAGAAGACATTGAGAAACATCTTATGTGATTTCAGCAGATTCCTAATTATATAGAAAGGCTCTTTGTTCTTCATTCCCTACATACCTTCTTAAAAAATGCTCTGGAGAATTCCCCAATCCTTTTGAGACAAATGTGTGCTAGATATGTAGCTGGCAGTGAGGAGGAAGAATTAGTTTCACCAATCGTGTCCATTCTCCTCCCTCTCTAATGTGTTCATTCACACATATTTGGAATTCAACCCTTGTCCTCTTCGATGGCCAAGCAATGAATACTTGTGCTGCCCTACTCATTCACTCTCACATGTAAGTATGGGTTAGAGAGTTTATTAATGTTCCCCAGCAATTCCTTCACCCAGCCTCATAACTGTCCCAAATAAATCCAGCCACAAGCAGGCCAAGATTAGTCCACAAGGCAATGTCCAATAATCCATAAAACAATGGAAAGTTGCTCCAACAAATAAGTCCACCAAACAAACTTAAATCCACTAGGCAAAACTGAAATACTCTCACCAGAGCACACTCGGCAAGAGAAGTTCAGTTTCCAAGGCACAAAGTCAAGCAGGAAGCACAAGGAACAAACACACACATCCAGAAACCAAACATGTTTCTCTGCCTGCTGCTGTGATAAATAGCTTCCCGGTGCAGCCCATCAAGATGGGTGGGGCCTTCTCCTGAGTAATCTGGCAGATCT
Source organism: Pseudonaja textilis (assembly GCF_049901715.1). Classification (NCBI taxonomy): domain Eukaryota; kingdom Metazoa; phylum Chordata; class Lepidosauria; order Squamata; family Elapidae; genus Pseudonaja; species Pseudonaja textilis. Next base: position 199,308,258 of record NC_141991.1, on the reverse strand, counting down.
CCATTTTTTTATCTTTTCTCTGCCCTGTGTGTTCTTGGATCCACCATAGAAGGCAGTTCCTTCTCCTCCTCTTCACTGACCAACTGCCCCTGTAAGCTGTCCCTTGCCATAGCCTCCCGTAAATCTCTTTGAGCTGGCAGTTCAGAGTTATTAATTCACCCAGTTCGTGACATACCATGAATGAGGTCTTTTTCCTTTGAGCTTATCTCTGAAGAAGATTCTGAGTCGTCATCCATGGGTGACATCACAATAGTAGATTGTTGTGGTTCAGTTGTCAAGTCGTGTCTGACTCTCCATGACCCCATGAACCATAGCATGTCAGGCCCCCATCCTCCACTACCCAAATTCATGCCCACTGCATCAATGATACTATCTAATTATCCCATCCTCTGCCGTCCCTTTCTCTTTTTGCCTTCCATCTCTCCCAACATCAGGGTCTTTTCCAATGAATCCTCTCTTCTCATTTGATGGCTAAAGCATCTGAGCTTCAGCTTCATTATCTGTCCTTCCAAAGAATAGTCAGTTTATTTGCTATAGGAGAATACTAGATGTCATTATACACATTCATAAAGCATTTTCTTTACAAGCTTCTTGTTTCATCTGTTTATCTAAAAAGCAAGATTATTTTTTCAATATGCACCAAGTGACTGTATAACTCCTATACCTTCATCAAAAAAAAAACAAAAAAACTTGCAGTCAGCTGAAAAGTTTGTCGGGTCTGATTTCTGACCTTCAGCATTTCTGTAAAACAAAATTAAAAACAGACATGTAGTTCTATATTTAAATAGAAACCAAACAGACCAAGGGAAGATTTGTAATTCATATGGAAAAAAATTAATGTCAATCTATGAAACTAGCAGCAAAGTCAGGCTCTAATTTTCAGGATAGTATTTAAGACGCTTAAATGGGAGTGGTGTGGGTGCTTGTTTCTGGAGCCTTGGGTCATGACCATAATCCATTCCCAGACTTTGGTCGCGACCCAATTTGGTTATGTCCAGAAGCATGACTGACTGCACAGGCACACAGTCAAAAAAATTGTGCCGAAGGAGAAATTGGCACAGAAAGGGAACCTTTCCAAGCTGATTTTGTTTGTCACCTAATTTTTGAATTGTGACCTGATTCAAAAATGGGGTGGATTTTTTGGTTCACCACCCAATTTGGTCACGAACAGGAGCGTTTGCGATCCGAGGTTCCACTATATTGCTCTTATTTTTGTACTGCTGACAAATATTTTTATAATCCTAATTTGGGAGCATGGCTTATTTGTTTTGAGTTGGTTAAGTTGAGTTGGTTAAAATGTAGGAGCATTATACATTTACTAAGTATTTTAAATATTCAACATTTAAAAAGCGAGACTACGCTTCCTATATAGGCTTTGCCAACTGATTAATTTAATTTTAGAAATATTCTGTGGACTTAATTCAGTAGAATTAAGACTGAATTGTATCAGCTTGCCATAGAAAAATATGATATGTAATATTAAAATATAATATCACTATCCCCCCCCCTAAAGCCACTTAATTCCTATTTAATTCAAACGCTGAAAACTAGGATCTTCCCCAAAAGAAAATAATGCAATCTTTGTTTTGTATTCTCAGATTTTCTTTCAGTTGCACCTCAGTTCTAAGAGATAGAACATTAGCCACAACATCCACGCAGTGCATTTAATTTAAAACAAAGAATGTAACAGGGTTCTTAGTTGGATTAATGCCATTGTGGCATGTATGGCCATAAGGTTTAAATATATACAGGTAGTCCTCAACTTAAAACCATCCCCTTAGTAATTCTTTAAAATTGCAACATCTGAAAAAGTTACTTATGATTGCTTTTCACACTTGCTCTTGCAACATCCCCATAGTCATGCGATCAAAATTTGGGTGTTTTGCAAATGGCATGTCTTAATTAATTAATTTATAAAATGTATAAGCAGCCCATCTTACCTCAAGGTGGCCTACTCATGACAGTTGCACTGTCCTGGGATCATGTGATCACCATTTGTAATCTTCCCAGCTGGCTTCCAACAAGCAAAGTCAATGAGGAAAGCCAGATTTGCTTAATGATCGTATGTTTCACTTAACAACTGCAGTGATTCACTTAATAACCATGGCAAGAAAGATTGTAAAAGGCGCAAAACTCACTTAACATTTATATTGTCTTGCTTAGCAATATAAATTTAGAGCTCAATTTTGGTCATAAATTGAGAACTACCTGTATCTGACTAATAGGTTCATCAAAACTGATGATTCTCATATTGCATATTTCCAATGAGACGAAAGTGTCTTTGCTGCCAAAAGGAGGTCATGATTTGGACTAGGAATACGGTAGTGAAAAAGGGCCCATATGCTTTTGGTGTCTTCTGCGCAAGTCACATATGTTCTTGTGTAATGTGTAATTCTTATGTAAACATAAATACATGCAATCACCCTCCAGGCCTATCAATTTAAATATCTTTTGTTTTTAATCTGCAATGTAATCATTTGGATTACAGGAGAATAAAACAAAAGGAAATACTTAAGAGCATCCTCAGAGTCCAGTGACAGCACATTGCAAATTCTAATTTTGTGCTTAATCTTGAACAGACAAGGCACAAAAGAAATAATGCAGAATACATGCTGAGAAAAGATGAGCAAACATATAGCTTGGTCATTTGAGAGTTGCTAAACAACCCAGTTTAGCTACAATCTATGAACAAATACTTCCTAAACAATAGGATTCAAAACTGCCAGCAGATTTTACAGAGTAAACAAGATATCATTTATTCTATTGACCTTCAGGTCTGCATTATCAGCTAGGATCACAAGAGCATATTTGAAGCTGTATTTCATTGGACATTTCACTGAGGAGTCTCTAGAAAATTCTTGAACCTGGAAAGTTGGCAATCATTCATCTTTCCCTTGAAAAAGAGAACAAAGAAAAAAAAGAGTGGATGGAGACAGAGTAGTATATAGCACTGTGCTGAACAATTAATATTTGGTTTTGAGCAGGAATCATATGATCAGAGAGCACAGCCAAGAAATATGTCAGTTTCTTTCAGCTGTTGTTCTCAGGCATTGAATCACAGCCAAGCTGGCAGTGTATCTATTTTGCATCTGTGGGAAGTGTAAATTAGGAACAGGTTTTAGAGAAAGAGAGACTAAGTTATATAGTGTGACCTCTTGACTCTAAATAAAGATTTAAAATATGAAGAATTTTCCATGCAAACTGTCCAAAATCTTCAGGAAATATCAGCTCTGTTCATCACACCTCATTTCATCTACATGGCACACACAGATTGCATTTGACTTTGGGTTGATTTTATTTGATGAAATTGAGGAAAGACAAGATGAAGAGACAGCTGAGAAATTAGAATAGCAAAAACATTCATTTTATTTTATTTTATAAAATGAAAATATTCATTTTCTATATGATCAGCTGCTTTTTGAAGAGGTATGAAGTACCTGGAGGTTTGTTTGTTTTGTTTTGTTAAAGCCACTTGATTTTGCAACAGAAAAAACTCCTTTCTCTAAGTATGATCAAGAAGCAGAATTTGGGGCATTTTCCATCATACCATGACTCTTTGTTCCTGGGATCTATTAGAACCAATCTCCCAATTTAAGAGTCATAACCCTAAGAGGTCCTACCATCACTGGGACCAATCTGATCTTTACTTTCTATATCTTCTTTAGTTCCTACTTCATAATTTCTCCTCATTATCATACTTCTTCCTGTTATTGCTATTCACTTGGCCCTGCTACAGTGGTGGGGTTCAAAAAAATTTACTACCGGTTCTGTGGGCATGGCAGGGGAAGGATACTGTAAAATCTCCAGTCAGAGGTGGTATTTGCCAGTTCTCCGAATTACTCAAAATTTTCACTACTGGTTCTCCAGAACTGGTCAGAACCTGCTGAATGCCACCTCTGCCCTGCTACATCTATTGCAACCACCGTCTTTGTCAACTATTACAACGTCTGGTTGTTTAGCTGGTACCTGCTTGCCTGTCTAAATCTGGAAGTCCCACAGTACTTCTTATTCTCCACAATCTTCTATAGGATCTCCTACCTGGATTCTATTGTGTATAACATGTAACAATATATTCACTTAATACATTTAAATAGTTATGTTTAAAGTAATAAACAGAATGTGCTTGTTTCGACAACTGCCACTTTTTCCTAAGGTGCATAATTTTTGCCTTCTTTTCTGTTTGTTAATGATATCAATTGCACATCAGAACAAGGGCTGCTGTTAGATATGCAGATTTAATAAGCCACTTGATATATTTCCCCCCTGATTGTCAGAAATGGCAAGTACACTGTCATTTAAATTCAGCCAATCTACCCATGCAAAGATCAGAACGCATCCTGAACATGAAAAGATAATATGATAGCTACACATAAAACAACACACCTGCCCTGGCAAAGGTTAATGCTGTGTGGTTAGACAGTGTATTAATATTACAGAAGTTGATGTGAATAGTATTATTAAATAGGCACTTATGATATTTGGACTTGGTGACAGTAAACCAGTTGCATGCTGATTCCATTAATAGACTCCATGTAGCTCTTACATCCATATTCTGTGGATGTGGATGTTTCAAAAATATGTTTTGTTTGCCATTTCATCTGTTTTAATGTTCAATTTCATAAGATGATAACAAGGGTTACTCTTAGCCCAATCAACAGCTAAGATGAGGGGTGTCCAACCTTGGCAAGTTTAAGACTTGTGGACTTCAACTCCCAGAATTACCCAGCCAGCCACAGGTCTTAAAATTGGCAAGATAGGATATCCCCGTCTTAGATGCTTCAACACTTGTTCTCATGGAAGCCTACAAAAGCCCTTTAAGAAATGTTTGAAATGGATGGACATGAATGCAACAACATTCCTTCTATGCATGTTAGAAACTCAGCTATTTAGAAAAAGTAGTTTTTCCAGAAGAGCTGTTCTAAGATAGTTCAGCACCATAAAGTCTTTTAATCCTCCTTTTATGTGCTTCTTCCATATATTGCTTATCAGGTTTATTTCCCCTCACTGCTCTTCTCAACTTGCATTTAACCATAGCCCAAACAAGGCCTGGCATCATCTTTGTTCTGTCATCTTCCCATAATATTGCCTTCTTCGGATCTTAGCTTGCCTGTGAAAGGTCTTTTGCTATGCAGATGTTAAAGTAGAGATTTACCCACAAGATGTTATCAAAGTTGTTATTGTAATAATTTCAAACTGCACCGTGGTTTTGCACTGCAGGTTGACTCTGCTGATTGCCAACACTTTTATCCTAATCATCTCAAGGTTGACTCAGCCTTCCATCCTTCCGAGATTGGTAAAATGAGGGCCCAGATTGTTGGGGGCTGTTGAGGTAATTCCCCATTAGGAGAATGAGTGTATACAGGGAGACGTATTTGAGAGAAGTGTTTGAATAATACACACACAGCACACAGATACACTGTACAGTAAATGTAGGTTTTTACTTCCAGAAACTTTTAAGCAAAGTTCAAAATACAGTCCAAAGTCATTCACAGGTAAGATCAGTCAGTTTTTAGTCCAGGGATAATCCAATAACAAAGTCCAGTATCAAAAACAGTTCAGTAACAGACTTACATCAAATCCAGAAATATCAGTCAATTAGAAGGAACGGCAAAACTCTCCAACAGAAGAAAAAAAAAAGACTAAGACTAAGACAACCCAAGTTTCTGGCTCTATCTTATGGCCACTTGAGAAACCACACCCAATTACACTTTTAGGATTCTCTTAAAGAGACAGTATTAAAATGTCTATCCTGGTTTATATATTTTCAACCCAAATAGCTGTTAGGTGACTTACATTCCTAACAGGGGCAATATACTAACTTTATAAAGAGGGATGTGAAGCACTATGGGATGATATATAAGTCTAAGTGCTATTACTAGTTCTAAAACCAAAGCAACAAAAGCAAATCAAAGATTGGAATGGGAACATTAAATGTCACATCCCTAGAGTTTTCCACTGACTTAGCCTTTAGTGGATAGCTATTAGCCCCAGAAAAAGCTCTAAATATCTTTCCTTCCCCATGAACATTATGTCAATTATTTTAAAAACTATTGCAGTGTTTTTAGACATCTGCATTTTATTTATGCCTCAGTTTTTATAAATTTCAAACCAGCTGCCATTTGGAATGGGTTTTTTTCTGCTTTCTTTTTCTTTAATTAAACTGTTATGTTGATTTATTTTATTGCATTTTTATCACTCTTTCTAGCTCCTTGAGTCACAGACATGGGTATCCAGTACAAACTACAATGACAAAAAATGACAACATTTAGACACAATCCACAGCCTTTCATACTTGCATCCTGATGGCTGATGCTAGTATGAAAGTCATAGGATTTGAACTGTGATGTCAATGACATCCATTTTGTCATCCTCTCCCTCCCGTAAGGACCCTTATTCAGATGCTGTATGAGAATGAAAGGATAGATAATAAGGGCAGTAGGTCTGTAGGCAGTACATGCATAGAAAAGGAGACTCAAGGTGCTATTATTGATCTTAATATTTTGGATTAAGACATGTTGTATGGTATGAAGTTCTCAAGAAGCCATAAAGTTACAGTGGTACAAATTTAATCGGCCCACTGGGATTTGCCTACTATAACTCAAACGAGCCTTGACTTGCTGAATATTAAATTTATGACAGTGCCATGAGAAAATGACATTCAAGAACACAGCATTAATGCAAGTAGGCAGCTTTTTAGTTCTGCTTTGGTGTGCCCTTGTTTATAGTCTAATGAGTGCTCAATTACACATGACACAGGAAATCTATGATTGGGTTTTTTGACATTTCTTTTGATAGACACCTGTTGTCCAGCACATTTGGAAGGAACCAGGATGGGGAAAACAGAGCAGATAAAATTTATCGGTAACTGAGATTATGATTGACATTTGTCAGTCATAAATGTACTGAATTTTTTCACTAGCAACTCAACTTTCTTTCTTTCTTTCTTTCTTTTTCTTTCTTTCTTTCTTTCTTTCTTTCTTTCTTTCTTTCTTTCTTTCTTTCTTTCTTTCTTTCTTTCTTTCTCTTTGATTTCTTTTGTTCTTTCTTTCTTTTTCTTTTATTTCTTTCTCTTCCTTCGTTCCCCCCCCTCACACACACACACACATTTCTTCTGAAACTTGACATTAAAGGAGCAAACAATCAACAAAATCCAGGATTAGATAAATATGAAAAAGCACAAATTAATATCAGTGCAAATGTTAATTTGCAATCAATCAAAAGCTGTTAAAAGAGACGTGGGTATCTTTTAAAAAAAAACCAGAATGCATCGCAGACCTTGGGACTAAGCCTTTTCTATCGGCCACACGATCAGGCCGCTGACAGCCAGAACATTTTAAGTAGGGCAGATTTTAGCAGCCAGATAGATTTGTAATGAGAGCAGAAGTCTTGCAGATGGTCAGGCTCTGAGCTATTACATAGCTACGTAAGAAGATGGAATTGAAGAAAATGTAATGCATTTTAAAAGGTGGCTTGGAATAACTAAGTTTCTCAGAACTGTATATGAGGCTGGTCAGTTTCTCACTATGAGAACACTAGCTTAGTATGCGCAGAATTTGTACCTAATGTAAGAGAGTTCTTATTCGATCATTTATTTTACAAAGTTATACCTGATCATTCCTAAATATGCATAATGAGTACCATAGCATAGAACATATTTGCAAAGGATTTAACCTAGTAGTAAGAGGTGTAGGGTGGATTTAAAAAGTCAGGATTGAAATTACATCACTGCAACCAAAGCCTCATCCCTTTCTACTCATATTTGATGTCAAAATAAACACAAAATAGGTAAGATTCCATCTTGCAACCATCAGCTTGAGCTTAATATGTAAAATGCTGTTTCTCCTACTATGGGCAGTTTATAAATTCAGTAAATAATTCTTTGCTGTCGTATTCCTATGTAGGTTTGGGATCTACAGTTCCTCTTCAACTTAGTATAAATGCTAACAGAAAGCTGTTTTCTGATATGAATCACATTAAAGTGGAGGTGGGATTACAGACAATGACTCATACCTAACCACCTCATGGCTTGGTTGCTGCAATGAATGCTACATGAAGTTGCTCTAGAACACAGATGTCAACCTCGGAACTTTACATGGAATGCAGCTGTATGAGCAATGATAAGCATGCTTCAGTACTCTCTGCTTAGTTTACATCAGAATGTCTATTGATTCCCATGGTCAAGACAAGTTTAATTAACAATCTCACTATGCAGAGACAAAGTTTGAAATTTTTTGCAAGGCTGAACTGACACATCCAAAAATTCAATTTGTAGAGAACTGAATGTTGAAATGATCATGAATTTGTCCCTGACTTCAGCACTATGTTGACTTTTGTAAATAAACTTAATGCTTTGATTTATTAACTAGAGAAGCTTTAGTCCAAGGTTATTCTAATAATCTCTGCTATCTCACCCATGTTAATGCATTAGTCATCTCAGATAAGTTATTGGAAAAGAATTACGTGAGTAAAAAGAGCAAAAGTTGGCAGAGGTGTAAATTGGAACTTCCTTAGATTTCATCCCAGGAAGTTCTTAAGAAGCAGATTGTCTCATAATTCAATTAATGATAAACCAGTTTAGAGGGTTAAAGTGAATCAATGAAATACAGCCTTAGGTTTTGTAGGTTTTGATTTTGCCAGTGGCATGGGGAATTTGACCTGAGACCAATAGCCTTCATTTGTCAGTGACCTGAGAAATAAAAAAAGAGAGAAAGTTGTACGTTTTGGTGATGTTTGATGATAGAACAATAAATACTATAATATAAGACAATGCAGAATGATCCTAAAAATCGTGTGTTTTCATCATCCATTCTAAAATTGAGCAGTTGTATATATTTCTAAAATAAATAGATACATGGCTTCCATAGATCTTTTAAGGTTAAGCTAACTTCGGTAACAAAATGGAGCAAATAGGTCTATTTCCAATGTGGTTTATTAAAATGCCAGATTAAAAATAGACATCCCTGATTTTCCAAAACACTCTATGGATATTATAAATGTATTATATTGACTTTCCTCTATGATTGGGCATTTCTGCCTCTTCTTTATAAAGCTCTCAAGGTGGCGTATAAATAATATATTCACCATGCATAAGCAAAAGACAAATTTAATCCTTGTATATGAGCCTCCTTATGGATCTTGGTTAATCTCATGTCGGTCTGGCACAAACTTGAATGGAAGGCTATCAAGGAATACCAGAGCTGGAGGTTAGGATAGGAAAAAAAACAAAAGAGAGAGAGTTGTTAAAATTCATTCTGAATGTATTGATACATCCTTCCTTCCTTCCTTCTTTCCTTTGATACTTAAGAGGAGGAGCAACTTAAGAGAAGGAGCATTGTTCAAAGTGTCCTTTTGATTTCCTGACTTTGCAATGGACACCCTCTTCTCCCTGTGGAATCAGATAATGTAGGAGGGATAGCATTATTCAAGAAGGCTGTGTTTCCTGGTTATCTCAGGCAGGGGGCTGCAATGTTCAGGAAATGAGTTTGGTCTCCTAGTTATTCTAAAATAGCCTTCCTGCGATGAAGGATTTATGTCGTCCTCCCCCACCCTGACTTCAAATAAAAAGTACAGAGGTACGATATGCATTTCACTGTTGTTCTCACACCTCTTGGACTGAAGCAAGGTCCATTTTTATAATAGTTGTCATCGGTTGGGGTGACACAGAATCCATCTAAAAAGTAAGTAAGACATTTTTGATTGCCCTATGAATCACATGTGGCTTTAATACATGGCAACCAAAGGTAAGATGTTACTGGCCACATTAGAGTAAAATCATTGGTTCAAATCTTGTAAATAAATTTAAGAACATAAGGAAAAGCCAAGGAGAAATTCTCAGCAACACCATTCTGAAATACTTAGCACTGTTGATGCAGAGGAAATATTTTAAGACTATGTCCTTTACCACATCCAATGGACAATATACCTCCAAATGCTTCTAGGTAATATAAATCGAGCCACATTCTTAATTGAAATACAGTATTAACATACATGGAGTTTTTCACTTTATTTCTTAACACAGTTTCTGATTTGGATATAGATGGAACCTTGAATCAAAGATTTGTGAACACTCAAAGTTACAGTATTGTTTAATTGTAATTGTCTATCAACAATTACAGGTCACTCCAATCATATTTTCTTTAAACAAAGAATGAGCAGTGATTTGTGTACATCATATGTATTACTCATTCATTTGCAGCTGGTGGTATGATTAGCCTGGAGGTTGGACATAGAAAATGGCCATAAACATGCAAACCAATAATTTATGGCTTGTTACAGAGATGCACCTACTGTGAACCTGGAATCACTCATTATTTCAGAATGTTGGTCGTTATATTATGAAGACAGATATAGATGGATGAATCAGAACAAAATTTCATGCATTTCATTAGAACTTGGTTTTATCTTAGTGAATAAATGAACTATGAAGCACAAATGAACTATGTTTTGTTTTTTAATTTAGGCTCAGTTAGGCTTGTTCCCAAACAGATTTCAGATAACAAGTTTCTTAAATAATCCAGGCTTCTTGTAGTTAGTATTAACTTCTTTTAAATTGAAGTGTGTGTTTGTTTATTGTAAGTCTTTTCTTTTTGTCTTGAAATCAGTAAAAATTTATAGTCTTCTATATGAACAGAGGCTTCTGGTAATAAACTTTGTGAAAAAATGGCATGCCAAACTTGTTATTACAGCTAATTAATATTTCAAAGTTCATGTGTTTGTGAAAATTGCTTGTATTAGTTTACAGCCTAAGTACTATATTACTTATTATTGCAGTTTATGATCATACTATAACTACACAGAGCACATGCATTGTCTTCTAACTGCAGAAATCCTTCTTGTGATGATTAATTTTACATATTATTATATGTTTAATTTAAAATAAATATGCTACTAAAATAGCTTAAACTCTTCAAAGTTTAATATATGAAAGCATAAATACAACAAAAAATATGCATCAATTTGGTATTTAGAAAAATTAAAGGAAGCATATCTCTTAGCCTAATGTATCTGACAAAATTGTTATAACATTAAAATGTGAGATGGGAAAGCTTTATACATAATCTTAAACTTACAGAAAAAAGAATAAGTAATTTGCAGCCACATACATCTCAACTCGAACATAAGTGTATTTCTGATTTCCATATCTTCGCTGAAATAAGATTTTCTTTGAATTCCTAAAAAGTTACATTTCACAGAGAACTGTAACCGAAATGACTTTACATAATTAATTAGCACTTCTATCTCTCCATTGAAGTGCCTTCCAATAATTGGGGAGCTCATTTAAGAAAATCAACCATGTATCAGATAAATGTCAGTTAACAGCCAACATCACAGTACATATCTCACATTGATATTGGGGGCAGAATAAAGTTATCCTTATTAGTTGATTAATTAATTCATGCTTTTGGAAATCTTTATCTATCTAGACATCAAATGAACAATGCTAGTTAAATCGAAATGTTTTAGAGACTTTTATATTGGAACTCTTTTTTCTTCTTTAAACTTTAGTGAAAGTCAAATGCTTGGTGATATATTTGTCCTTGAGCCTTCCATGCTTATTATATCTAAATACTTAAACACATACACAAATATACACCAGTTATCTCAATGCTTCTTGTATTACTTAATGTTGATATTGGCTCAAAATGAGACACTGTTGTAGCATCACAGAAAATGTTGTCATGCTTATAAAAAATTACTATGCCAATGGACTCATGAAGCTATACATAGGAAGATTACATTTAAAGATTACATTTACATTTAAAGACTATATTTCATGAAAATGACAGTACAAACTTCTTTCTAAGAGAATACCTTTAAAGTGTTGATAAGCAAATAGTCCTTGTGTAGATTGAAACAGAACCCTCATTTTGTAAATGGTCATGTGCTTCATCTTGTCATTATAAAGATTGCTGCTCATCAATCAAATAGACAATGCAATGAAAAAATGTGCAAGTGTCCCTATTTTGAATTGGTGAAGCTGTATAAATTTTTTCTAACGGTAAAAAGATAGTTGGAAAAGAACAATAGTCAATGTAAGTATCTTCAGTAAAATTAATATGTAATTCTAAAAAGGAAAGAAGATCCATTACCAGATTGGATAGAGGTGATTTGAAAACATTCTCCCTTTCCAGCTTATGCAGAAAATCCAACTCCAATGGGGACTGTATCTTTGTGATTGAACTAAAGATGTTTCCAAGTTTCTCTTTCTTTAGCCACTTGGCAAGTGTCTTTAAGACATTAATAAACTCAGAGGAAAACAGCAAGTTTAATAATTAAGATTGTATTTGGTAAATAGATTCACCCATCTCAGTAAATTCTGATATGTTTTGCTTGGCTTGACATTAGGAAATTGGCAAATCCAGTCATTGTGCTTTATAGAGAATACTTTAAGGTTTAGCGCACAGTGTCAACCAGCCAATGTGAGTTCAGAATAGGCAGATCAATTCAATTGTGATAGCATACACAGATAGTCTTTGCTTATTGATTGTCTCATTTAGTGACCATTTGAAATTACAATGATGTAAAAAAACAACTCTGCAACCGATCCTCACATTACTGACACTGTGTCCTACAGTCACATAATTGTCCTCCGTATACTTCCCAACCAACTTGTGACAAAAGAGTTAATGGAGAACGGGAGAAGTAAATCACAAGTTGTGGTCATTTACAAATTAAAAACTTGCTTAATGACCAAATGGGAATTGAGATGATAAACTTGTCACGTCACATGATTTTCCCCTTAGCAATTACACTTGCTAAGCATGCTTAGCATGGAGTTGCCAGCCCCAACTGTGATCGCTAAGGAAGGACTGCCTGAATTGGGATGCAGGAGCAATGCAAACATGTGGGAGGATAAAGCTGCATGTGCCCACTCAGGCCCACATACAAATATGTTGCCTTTACATGTAATGCAGGCCACTGGCCCATTACTAGTAAAGGTCTAAAATGGGGTGTCTAAGCATGGCTGACTGGGGAATTCTGGGAGTTGAAGTTCACAGGTCTTAAAATTTCCAAAGTTGGACACTCCTGGTTTAAGATTTATCCATTTGGTCAGATAACTGGGAGGGAAGGAAAAACTTACTTCTTTGTTTCAGCCTTGGATTGTCTTTACAGCACACGCAAAATTCAAACCAAGGCTCTTCGTGTCTTAATTCAGCCTTTCTGATAGCATTCCATGACAGTTTTGATGTGTAAACAGATTACCCATTTGCCACTGAAAAAGCAACCAGCACCCCCATAAAATGAGTTCCTAGCCAAAGTATAAGGGAGAAGTTAACAAAAAAAAAATCTAATCCAGCTTTTAACTTCCAGATAAACCAGAGGTGGTGTTCAGCAGGTTCTGACCAGTTCTGGAGAACTGGTAGTGGAAATTTTGAACAGTTCAGAGAACCAGCAAATGCCACCTCTGACTGACCCTGCCCAGAGGTGCATTTCAAAAAAGTTTACCACTGGTTTGGTGGGTGGGGTTTGGTGGCCGCGCTTTGCATGTGCACACACACTTTGTGCACATGCGCGCCAAACATGCACAGACGCAGAGGCTTTCCAACTCACCTCATGCAACCCTGCACTCTTCCGGACACTTCAGCAGCTGCCGCATGACAATCTGCTGTGCCGCACAAAGCAGCTGCACTTCAAAAGCAGGGAATAAAGGTTAGTATGGGAGCCTGGGTGGCGGGTGGGTCCAACAGCAGAGCATTGGAAAGAACTGGTTTGGTCTCTGCTGCTCATTGGCACTACCGGCTCGGCAGAACTGGGTAGAACTGGTAGAATACCACCACTGGCCGCGCCCCCTCCTGAGTCCCAGCTGACCGGCTAGGTCTTCTTTTGTTGCCCTGCACAGGAGAACAGCGGTTAGTGGGATGGGGAGGGAATGGAGATTTTGCAGTATCCTTCCGCTGCCATGCCTACCAAGCCACACCATGCCCACCAAGCCATGCCCACAGAACTGGTAGTAAAAAAATTTGAATCCCACCAAATATGTCTACGATAGGATGGAGAAAGTTGCATTAATGCTGTGAATCTGCCATGGAATATATCAATTAGCATTAAATGCATAACATGTTTGCAGAATCGTGCAATGGTTGCTTGCTCTTATCTGTTTGAGAGACAGAATGGAAGAAAGCTGAATTGTCAGTTCCTTTTGAAAAATACAAGGGATGAAGAAACATCGTAGCAAACTTTCCCCAAAATCTTATCAATGCGGTGCCACCAAGTTGAATGTCAGGATTAACCAAAACAGTATTGCGGAACCTCTTTGAGCACAATGCAGCTGTCAGAAGCACTTTCCCTTTCTTGTGTAAGCCTTCTGTTATGTCATGGAGGGGCCCTCTTCACCAACAGAATGTCAAATCCTCACATGTTGGGGCTTGCAATGCTACATTATGTCTTTACAGAGGCTTTGCATTCTGGTCTGATGCAACATTTTATTTATTTGTTTTTATTTGTTTTGTTTGTCAAGCATGTATGAGAAAACAAGTATAAATATGAACAAGTATAAATATGAACATAACATATAAACATACATGCTGATGTGCTTATGCACGCCCCTTTACAGACCTCTTAGGAATGGAGTGAGATCGCTGTCACGGTAGACAGTTTAAGGTTAAAGTTTTGGGGGTTTGAAGATGTAACAACTGAGTCAGGTAGAGAGTTTCAGGCACTGACCCCTCTGTTGCTGAAGTCGTATTTCCTGCAGTCATGTTTGGAGCAGTTTACTTTGAGTTTGTATCTATTGTTTGCCCGTGTATTATGGCAGTTGAAACTGAAGTAGTCATTGACAGGTAGGACGTTGTAGCAGACAATTTTGTGCACTAAGCTTAGATCAGACTGTAGGCAGCATAGTTTTAAGTTGTCTAGGTCCAAAATTTCAAGCCTGGTAGCATAAGGTATTCTATTGCGAATAGAGGAGTGGAGTACTCTTCTCGTGAAATACCTCTGGACTCAATTCAATTGTATTATGTCCATTATACAGTGTGGATTCCAGGCAGATGAGCTGTATTTGAGAATTGGTCTGGCGAAGGTTTTGTATGCCCTGGTTTGCAGTACAATGTTACCGGAGAAGAATTACATCAATCATAATTACACTTCCCATAGGAAAGCACAACAATGCAGTGCTAATAAATATCTTACTAAAAGCCCTTCAAAAATCAGAATATTTCAGGACGTGTTTTTAAAGCACTAGAATATGTAGTTCTTTGAAGTCTGGTTTCCTGCTCATACATGCCAGCCCGAATGTGAGACGCTTTGCTGTAATAATTAAAGTAATAAAATAATCCATCTACTAGATTAATACGCACTGATACATTTTGTTTATCGGTTTTCAAATGTAGCTCTTTTTTTGCTCTTCATCACATCTTCTTCCTTACACTCTGAATTGGAGACATCTTCAGGCCTTTTGATCCAACTTCCCTGTACTAGACTCTGAGGTTTTCTTGGCACACTTTTCTCAATTGGTTTGCCTTTAGAGTGGGACTAAATTTTACAACTTCCTGGTTTCTAGCTTAGTGTCTTAACCACTGCACCTGTCATGACACAACAATGTTCCCTAAAGCCTTGTTTTTAATGGGTAGAAACTAGTTACTACCTGTATTGCCCAACCAAAGTTTATTAAGAAAGTGGTTTGGCCACTGGATAAATTTGCTGCCTAGACCTTTGTCATCAGGGAATGATACTTTTCTTGACTAGCAAACAACAGTCAATCTTCCTAAAAAGTCTACTTTTCAACTATTGCCTGCATTCTGTTATAACTCAGGATTACGCTTAAGAGAAATCCACATTCAGGGAACCCAAGTGTTCTCTCCTTCTTAGTTCATAACAGCCCACCTCCAAAGTGTTGTATTCAAGGGAGGTATCTCCTTACCATCATCCCATAAGGGTTTAGTATTCTAGAGTTCCAGGAAATTGTTGGTTGGTATTTATACCATCTCACAAAAACTCCAGGATTCCCATTGGCTACAATAGCAATATCTTAGAATGTTTACAGCTTGTTAAGAAAAAAAAAGTCCACTTATAAAATTACTGATGAACTCCCCTTTGTACCTCACAGTGAAGCAGAATGGAAAGTTACCAGAAAAGTATTCTTATAATTAGCAGAAGTTTCTTAGCTTATATCGCAAATATTATAGAAGTTGCTTAATATGATATTGTGAAAACCAGAAAATTGCTGAATCTAAGTCTAAGAATAATGACCTATGAACTAGATATGTTCCTGTAAACAGCTAAATGGCAAGGGTGGCAAGGGTGGGTATGGAAAATAACAGATGGTGTAAGATAAGTATTTATATGCTGAATTGTGCAAAATGGCTAATTAGACTTACTTCCCCCTTTTGTAGTACGCTGAGACTGGGAGCTGTATAAAAGTAACCCGCTCAGGAATAGCCGGGGGTTCAGAATTCGCCATGCTAATGGCAAGAACCTTTTGTGCAAATAAACCTGTATTCTCCTACCCTTCGTGGTCTTCTGTCCTGATTTGGAAACAGGATCTGCTGCAACAACAGGGCTTTTTAAGTACAACAGAGAAATGTCAGCTGAGAAGCTTCATCGCATAGTAGCTGGATGGATGGAGAGAGACAGAGAGCAGAAACACGCACACATACACACACACCATTCCAAGAAACATAGATGGGCATATTAGCACTTTATGTTATTATGTTAGTGTCTGGAATGGAATTGGGCAGATTTTTATCATGTCAAAGGGTGACATTTGATTGGGTAATTTATTTTTTTTTAATTCTCCTGTTGATCCACTGGTAAGTGGCTTGTAGCACTTCCAGCAAGTTATTTGGGTTGTAAGGTCAACAAAAGTGAAGATATTAGTGGTTGGCTTCCAGTCAAATGGAAATGGTAATATCAAGCTTCTAAGTAATACCTCCCCATTAACGAGAAGTCCAATGCAGGCCTTTCCTTCAAAGATCATTTTATTAGGAATATATCAAATTGGCAAGATCTTGGTATAAATCCGGCTCTATCTGCACCATGGATTTACATCCAGTAAAAAAGCAAACTTTCAAAACTCCTCCCCAAAGTCACATTCCCCAATCAGCTCTCAGTCCATCCAAGCTGGTGCCTCCAAACTCCATTTCCAACCACCTGCAGTCACACCCTTAGTTCCCATGGGAAAGAATGTTATTTCGACTACAACATCCCCCTTTATCTCTACAAACCCCCTTTCCTGCTACCAGACTGTGGCGAGCCTGAAGCATTGTTAAACCCCTAAATAGAATGCCTAGGAAAAGCAAAGAATAAGAATAAGAAATGGCTACGCTAAAACATGGCTATACCTATATCACCTTCAGATTCTACAGGTAGGAGTGGCCTGGCATTTGCCATTGTCTCCATCTGAAAACCCCAATGATCTTTTGGCTTTATAGTACAAAAAAATGAAACATTAACCTGAAGCTAGAAAGAAGCTCATATGTTCTAAAAATATAGCTTTCCATTTCAGGGATGACTTTCAAAATTGGATACTTTTTCCCTACTTTCTCTAGATTTTGATAGGCTGGAACACACAATTATCCTGATTTAAAATATTTACTTGCAACCATAGGTTTTCGCAAAATTGCAACACAATTATGAACTCTGGAGTGACTTATATAAAGATACGTTCCCTCCGTTCTTTTCTTCTCTGACTATTGATCTATAAATGTGCTGAACTTCAGTCCCCATAATTCCATTGTGGCATATTCTTTTACCATATTAATAATCAACAGTGGAAGCTGAAATCCAAAATTTCAAGAGAGAACGACATTGAAGAAGACTAAGGGTCATCATCATAAAATCTTAGATTCATATATTGTAACTAAATCAGGCAGTGGAGTGTTTGGTTTGGTTTAGCGTTTTGTGAACTCAGCCAATTCTCATTGGATCAATAATGATAGTTAAGCAAGCATAAAAGCAGACATGTTAAACCCAGCATCCGAACCCAGTCAGAAAGCCAGTTGCCTTTCCTGGTTAACCGTTTGGGCCAGAGGAAAGTTAGGTATTTTATGCATAAATTATGAGGATTAGAAATATTCATTCCAACACTCCATCAGACTTATAAGTTCCATATTAATGTTTTCTGGGTGACTCTAGAAAATGCTATACGTGATTACTGGGAAAATTACCTAAATCAACTGCTTCTGGGAAATTGAAAACTATCCTGCCATAATCCTTATTTTCTGGACATGGCTGTAAATGCCAGACGGAAACTCCTATTTTTTCATCTTTTCCTCTATTTTGTAGATACTGAAATACATTTGATCTATCTTGCTTTCCACATTACAACATTAGTACTGTTTCCAAATTTCATTTGCCTCTTTGGTTGCCCAATCTCTGTGAGCCCTATCTTTGCAAATTCAATCCAAAAATAATCATTGCAATTTAATATGATTAAATCTAAAAATAAGCTTTCCTGTAGTATCTCATATAGTAAAAGTGTTTTCTCTCTGTCCGATTGTTTCTTTCATTTGGCAGCCGATGCATCTGCTCAGCCTGTTTACAACTAGTCCAGTGTCAGAAATTATTGCCAGGGAGCAGGTTTCTCATTGTTGTCTTTTGGCAAGCAGGTCACCCCAGGCTTAAATTAAATCTTATTCAGTTAGAACTTCTGCAGCAGTAACAGGCCAGGAGTAACCCCAGAGATTTACAGAAAGACTTGCCTGAAACAGTTTGCATAGTTTTCAGAACATTACTATTTGCTCATCTTCAAAGATTTAAAAATCCGGCATTTAAGTAAGCAAGTAGTAGCTCCTACTTAAAGCTACGTTCTCTGTTTTTGAACTTGTTCCCCTCCTTACCCTTG
The DNA here is from genome assembly GCF_049901715.1 of Pseudonaja textilis. Taxonomy (NCBI): domain Eukaryota; kingdom Metazoa; phylum Chordata; class Lepidosauria; order Squamata; family Elapidae; genus Pseudonaja; species Pseudonaja textilis. The sequence continues at coordinate 199,289,477 of NC_141991.1, read as the reverse complement.
TCATGTAAAGAAGCAGTTCCCAATCCTTTTCTTTGGGTAAATCAATCAATTGTCAGTAAAGGTCTTTGAGGAACTTGGCCCAAGCAAAGGATTGGTAATACTACAATGCCTGTAGGCAGCACACTATACAAGAGAATCTTGTTCTCGAACATCTCAAAATTCCATTTTTTTAAAAAAGTCAAATTATTTTGAAATCATCAAACCTCACAAGAAGTTAGAGCAGGGGTGTCAAACTGGTGACCCAAGGGCTGGATGAATCACGCACAGGCCATGCCCATCCCAGCTTCGCAAATGGGAAAAACATCGTGAAACATCAAGTGATGGCAACATGGCACAGCAAGTTTGATACCCGTGAGCTAGAGACTTATTCTGAAGTCTCATGAGATATTGAATGAGAAATCAGTATTTTGCAGACAATTAACAATCTCACAAGATTTGGACCATTTACTTATTTATCTGTTTGTTTTAGTGCACCAAAAAAGATTGGTAGCATGCTGGTGGTGAGATTAGACATCTACAGTATATTATGGTCTCCAAATACAAATTGGGAATAATTGAGATAGGGCAGTTATATAGAAATACAGGATTGCATTACAAAAGTATGCAGGGCCATGATCTGTTTAAGGGGTGAAATTGGTACCTTAATTAAAAGGTGTCCATTTTTCCAGTCCCAAATCCAAAAACAGCAGCAACTTTTTGGATCCATTTTTAGATCCACCATGCTTTTGGTGACTCAAAAATGGGTGGGTTATGTGGAGCTAGTAGGGTATTTGCAGCTTCCAAGCCATTATTCTCTTTTACTTCTTAAGACGGAAGTAATCCGTCTTACAGGTATATATACAGGTAATCCTCAATTTACAACAGTTCATTCAGTGACCATTCAAAGTTACAACCATAGTGAAAAAGTGACTTATGACTGTTTTTCACACTTACAATCATTGCAGCATCCCCATGGTCATGTGATCAAAATTTGGCCACTTGGCAACTGACTCATATTTATGATGGTTGCAGTGTCCTGAGATCATGTGATCCCTTTTGTGATGGTACAAGCAAAGTCAATGGGGAAGCCAGATTCATTTAACAATCATGTTACTAAACAATTGCATTTAACAACTATCACAAGAAAGTGACAGTGGCAAAGAAACTGTCACAAGATAACGACAGTGGCAAAGTCTGTACAACTCTAATGTATAATTGCAAGATTAACAAATGACAAGCCTGTAATGGCTTATATGTGTGATTATAGTCATCTGCATACTGCACTAAGAGTTAAACTATGATCTGTTACATAAGTGAGTTATAGCAGCCCAAAGTTATTTGTTACATTTCTATGCTGTCCTTAAGAAACATGTCCCAACATGTTTAGTTTCTGATAGACCCAATTTATTTAATGTTGTGAAAGGGGAACAAGTCCTACTGCACAAGACTGAAATTAATTTGAACATGCATTTAAAAATGATAGATTGTGATGACCCAGGGTGGGATACAAAACAAACACAGTCACAGAAAACAGGTGAAGCCCCTTTTATTCCTTCAGTTTGCTTCCAAGCTCCGAATATCTTTGACGGAAGACAAAAAATCCTTCCCACACAGTTACACGAAGAAGGAAAAAAGCAACACAAACCAGGCAAGATAAGGGCTGGAGGATGTCCACAGATAACACACACTCAGAGAGTAACTATAAACTAGAGATATTTACACAATTTGTTTCCAGCGTTTGCCAGTAAGCAGGTCCAAACTCTTATTCAGTTATCACACTTGCAGCCCATGAAGAGGATCAAGGCCCTTTCCTCCCGAGGAGACCATGTCTCTCCCTTATCCTCTCTTCCCTGCATGCCCTAGGATGGATAAGGGATGGTCCTGGGTCCTCCTCTGACTGCTCAGCCGGCCTCTGCCCTTCCCCAGCTCCTCCACAACCTCCGGAGCCACACTTCCATTCCCTGTCCGCTGTTCTCCTCTCCCTCAGAGTCAGTCTCCATCAGGGGCATGACATAGATGCATGTCTTGTCATAAAAAATGACAAGAACTAGATGCGAAAAAAAATGATATATTGTATATACAATTGAAACCAGCTAGTGTCTTCATGACTAAAAGAAACATACAAATAACAAACCAAAAGAGTGACTTGAATAACTTTCCTATATTGGATTTACAAAAGAGTTGTTAAGGTTTTAAAGGATTTCCAGGGTCGCCTCTTAATGAGATGGATGGCCCACAAATCTAATAAATAAAAATATTTTTTACGAAAAAATAAATCAAGCTTGGAGCGATTCAAGGCCAAGATCATCAAAAGTTGGCTTATTTGGTTAAGGTTACCATAAATTTGTTTTTATCTCTGGTAATTCTGAATTGACTTTTGCTGATATCAGGACTGCAATGACAATGCTTTTATGGATTTGTCCATAGATAAAAGACAGAATATGAGATGAGATCATTTGTTATATATTAAGAGAGAGTGATATGAAAATCACTTACTGTGATGGAAGGGGAAGTTATTTGTTTATATATTTCTTTTTTCCCTTTACTATATTTTCTATTTTTCTTTTTTTTCTGCATTTATTTTTTTGTATTTGCTCTCTTTTTAGTTTGTATTAGTTTTTTTTTTCTTTTTAATTGTAACCATTAATAAAATTATTATTAAAAGTAAGACTACCAGTGGCAATATTTTTTTCTGTTGGGTATTTTGGTTGATGGCTTTCTCCTACAAAATCTGCAGTAGCTCAGGAGAGGACATTTTCTATCCTCAGGTATTCCAGACAGTAGAAGATTGTCTTCACATTGCTTTTGAGAGTTTGGGAACCAAGAACTGTGCAGGTATTGAAGGGCCCTTAGGCTCCTTCATGCTAACTAACCACTGCGAAATCCAATAATAGTGCTTCAGAGTTTTGCAGCAACCCCAGGAAGCAAGTCACTAATACAAAAACAATTCTTCCTTCAAACTTCAAGGATTAGAGATAATACATAAGCAGTCATATAAAAATGCACAAGAGGAACCCACAATAAAAGACCCAATGTCTACAACCACAGAGGAGCTGAGGGATTTGGACTACAGTGTTTCCTCTAATGCTTGCCTTGTTGTAATCCATTTTATTTTTCAAAACTGAACAGAGCACGACAGGCAACCTACAACATGGCACAAGGTTGGTTTTTCAAAGAGAAAAAGCCAAAACACCGCAGGGCACACATTCAAGCAATTGCTTTGAAAACAACTGCCCACTTCAAAGGGTTTATTGCTGCACTTGACATACAAGATCTTTGAATTTCCAACCCATGGTTTAATTTATATGAAGATTAGAGGTTCTCAGCTTTGTGTTTCTTGCCCTGGTTGAGAGGGACAGTAAATCTTTGGGTGAATGCAGAGACTATGGGTGGTTGAACTATGGTATAAAAATTAGTCTTCATATTTGCTCTGGGAAAAGACAGTGAGGGTAAAGGAAGCAAGCAGTGCCCAATTGGTGGCACAATCTGGGAGGCAACTAGCAACTGAAAAGCAAATAATTTTATTTTCCTTGCAAGGTTGCTCAGTCCGATGCTACAGATAAAATAGGAAATATCATTTCACCTCTATATTTCTTAGGAAATAACATCATTTTACTATATACAAGATAGCATTCTTTAAAAAAATACAGGAATCATACCAATTGCTATGGGAGATTGTGAACCCTCCCCCTTTTTCTGATGCATTGAAACTGAGGCTGGAGAGCTCTCTGTTGGGGGTGCCTTAACGGATTCCTGGTCAGTACAGAGTTCTGCTTTTATCATTCAGTTCTTTGAATTTAATCCCAGTGCTGAACAGGAAGGGAGCATCTAAGGCATGGGTGACCAACCTTGGCAACTTTTAAGACCTGTGGACTTCTCCTCTCAGAATTGCCCTGCCAGCCATGTTGAAGCCATGGCCAAGGTCAGACACCCCTGATCTAAGCCACTGATCTCCTGCTCACTGCAGAAATCCAAATTAAAGACCAAACATGTGTTCAATTCTTCTACCTTAAACATATCCATGGAAAACAAGACCCTCATCTCTAGATGAGTATTTGGTTGAATTGCTTTTATAATAGGGTAGTTTTTGTCTAACATGGAATTAAAATCTACCTTTGCCCAATTTAAATCCACTGTTGTCTACCCAAAACTCTGTCCGAAGAACAATTACTAATACTTCTTTTCTTTTATATCTTTTATATCCTCTGATTACTACAGGTGCTGCCTTTTCTTTAGCATTGAAGGCTCCGTGAATCACTCTTTTGTGGGCTTAATTTCTAGTTCCCTGATCACGCCCACTGACCTTCTCTGATCAGGTTCCCATTTCTCTGCATCTCCTCTAAAGTGCCTTTTGAATTTTGTTTAGCAAAAGAAGTTTGAATTTCACTCCTAACTTTGAAAGCATTAGCTGCTCTATTCAATTGTGTCATGTGTCAACTGCATGCTTACTGTAAAATATGAGAGCTGCAATCCAATTCATCTTGGGGAAAGCTGTTCTATACATACACAAATAAGCTGAGAACCATTGTGCAGCAAACAAGCTTTGTTATAACAAACTTCAGGATAATTTCTCAATTTTATTAATGGTTTGATTGCAGTGCCATTAACCAAAGTGGAGCAGGCAGAGGGAAGAAGAGATGGTACTGATAGGCACTCCTATGCAGTCCTTTTGTCCTGATATAAAACAGTATTTGCCTAGAAGTGATTGGCAAAGAAATAACATTAAAAAGTAGGCAATGTTTCCAAGGAAATTATACTTTTTAAAGGAACACAATTATGCAATCATGAGCAAAGTTAACCTTCTTCACTTTAATTTGAAATGAATGGATACACTGCAAAGATTAACTGAAAAATCAATACATTTTGTCGTTCAGAACAAACCCTAATGAGCCTTCAATAAGAATTATCTCCTAATAAAACAACCCACCTCCTAAGATCTTACTTTCATAACCAGTGGTCCCCCAGTGGCCTCTTTATCTCCTTCAAACTACAGTGTAATCAAATTAGCTCTTGTGCTTTAATTATTCTAGCAATATTTTTTTCATAAAAATAGTTTTGCTAGATCATACATATTAAGAAGTAAGCGAGAAAAGTATGCTGCTGGTTTTTTAAAGAACTAATCATCCAAAAATATTTGTGACAACTATAACACAATCGTAGTTTGTTACATGGGTTTTATTTTCTCAAGGACATCATCTGTAGTTTTTAATCTTTATAGTTATTAAAAAATAGCAGACTCCTAATTAGGATTAGAATCAGATGCTGTTTCCCTCCTGACTTTGACCATTACAGACATTCAGGCACGCATCTATATGCAGACATTTAAAAAACATTCATAAACTTCCAATTGGCAATCATTTTTTCTTCTTATAAATTTTTACACATAGGAAGTTTCACTTTTCCTTTGTCACATGCTACAATCCTAACTCAGACCCTAACTCTTATCAGTAATTACAAGGTAAAGGGATATGCCACTTTCACGTTATACATGTAGTTTGTCCTTAAGACCTAAAACATTACTGAAGAATAGTCTGGAGAAAGTAGAAAGTCATTAAATGTAAGGCCAGCTTCCAAGCTGACATCTCTACTAGTAGATTACCAATGTCTTTCCCTACGTTGAAGACATCCTTTATTAATGAAGTTGGCATTCAACCAACTTCATCCCCTAATTCAGCAAAACCATTTCAGTTCATTGATCGGGTTCACACATCACAGTAATGTCCCTGCCAAGCAAGACTGATGACAAAATAATCAGTACAATGCAATGCACTTAACAAAGAATCCTCTATTTGATGAAATGCATTTTATGATCAAAAGACACATATTTAGCATTCTTTGATGTACTATCCCCATTGATTTGTAAAGCAGATTATTTGAAGGCTCTAGTTTTCTTGTAACTTGCCATGTCTATCATCGTAAGTTATCATGTGTACTATTATAAAATTCTGAAGATTTAGATCATTCCAAGTTTTTTTTTTCAATTAAAACAACAACTTAGGAGTTCTGGATACTGCTAATGCATCTGATCCAAATTCTGTAGTAAATTTAGCTGAATATATTGCCATTCAGCAGTTTCAGGAGTGTAAATGTTTTGGAAGGCTGGTTAAAAATAAGATGACCTAAAATACTAGCATCATTTTTTTAATCCATTAATTTGACCAGAAAAGATTTACTTGTGATTGTCAATTTCTCTGTGGTTGTTCTGGAGTATCAATTTCTCATGAGAATTAAGAGAATTTAATTTCCCATGAGGAATTTTTGTTCATTTAAAAACAAAATGAGGATGAGGATGAGGATAAGAGGTGAAATGTCTTCAAAGTAAAACCAGAAAGTCCAGTTGCCTCTTGAAACCATGACTTGGATTACTGAGAATCTCCTTTAAACATTTAAAAACAAGAAAGGAAGCTTCTAACTTGCTGTTTCTTTCTTCCTCTCTTATCTGATGCATTCTGGGGTACAAAAATAGGAGAATATTCTCCAGAATCATAGGCTTTGAACATTTAAATGTCTGCTATGAACTTATAGTCTAGTTATAATAGGGCCAAATCACATGGACGTAATTATGTAATCTAGTTTCTTTTCAGAATGTATTAAAATGTAATTGGATGATGGCAGAAGTTGATGGCACATCTTTCTTATGTTTACAGTTATATGGAAGCAAAAGATGGATGGTTTTGTTTTGCTTTTATAATCACATCCTCTATTAAATGAACAATTATATATCACAATTCTTAGGAGCTTTAGGAATGAAAAACAAGCTAATATGTTTCTGTGAAATTATGAGTGCCTTGCACAATAGGCCATAGCAGAGACATGGAAGAATGAAGCAGTTTTTTAATTTCTAATTTGGGGTGGGGGAATTTTTTTCTTTCCCCTTTACAGAAAATGAACAATCAATATTTTCGCTATGAAGTCCTTGCCTGTGAGACTGGTGAGCTGAAAATCTTCTGGGAAAAGACCATTGAGAAGCAAACTCAACATTCGAAAGCCGAGAAAGACCGTTTACAGAGAAGTGCATTGACCAAGTGAGTGTGTACTTGGTTGACCATTTGTGATTGATTTTATTTGTTTGTAAATCTCATAAACAATATATGCAGTAGATATGTGAGAATGGGACCAGAACAATTTCTGACTTCGAGAAAAGATAATGCCCTATTCCCCAGAATGGCAATATGGCAGGACTTTGGGGGCATAGCAGTGTTCTCCAATGGAAAGGAATATCTGGACTTCCTTCCTTCTTTTTTTTCTTTCTCCTTTAAGTCACTTTTTGACTCTTGGCAATTACCTAGACTAGTTCCTGCAACTTACTTGAAAATTTTTTGGAAATAATTTGCTATTGCCTGCTTCCTAGGGCTGAAAGAGAGTGACTGGCTGAAGAGGTCACCAAATTGACTTTGTGCCTAAGGTGGGACTAGAATTCACGGTCTCCCAGGCTTTTGCCCAATATCTTAATCACTACAACAAACTCCCTTATATTCTATCTAAGGCAATTATACCCAGCTGAGAGAAGCAAGAATTGCTTGGAAAAATGTAGGAGTAGAAAGCTTTCAACAGAAATTTTAAAAATCTGTTTAGTCCAGCAACCCTTTCCTGGTTATGCGAAATTAACATAGAAAGGTGGTAGTAGTAGTACATTCTCCATTGACTTGGCCAAAGCTACGTAATGCCTTTGCTAACCAACTGCCTTTCTTCCAAACAGACTCAGAAATGAATGGAAAGCAATGCTGGAAAAAAGATTAAAAATGATAAAAGAACATGAAGAAAACAAAGAAGTCCCTCAATGAAGAAAAAGCGCAGGTTTATGTACATTGTTTGGAAAATGGCTTAAACTGAAAGAAGAAAATTTGCACTAAGGCAAAGCTGTAGTGTTTGGCTTGCATTTGCTTAAAGCAACTTTCCAGAACTGAATACTCTCCAGATATTTTGGACCACAACTCCCAGAATTCCTAGGCAACATAATAGTTGTAACATACTTGGAGGCTACCAGCCAAGGGGAAGAATGATTTAAGAATAACCCTGACTTTATGTTAGAAATATATGTAATATTTTCCTTTCAAGAGGAGTTCAGAGTCTAACGATCTCATGAACATGTTCATGCAATTTTCTTGGTAACAATACAGATGTTGTTTGTATTTTTCCTAAGATTTTCTCCTGAATCCCCAGTCTAGGCAGAAGTCCTAGAATGCTCTGATATGAGAGAGAGAGAGAGAGAGAGAGAGAGAGAGAGAGAGATGATAGATAGGTGGATAGATGGATGGATAGATGGATGGATGGATGGATGGATGGATGGATAGATAGATAGATAGATAGATAGATAGATAGATAGATAGATAGATAGATAGATAGATAGATTGATTATATTACAGTTTGAGTTGCTCTTCAACTAAAACACTTCTCTGCTTTTTTCTTATTCACCACTTTTTTAGAGTCTAGCATACTGTTTTAACTTTCAGAATTATACTTTTTTTCTTATCAATTTATTATTTTATATATTGCCCTAGGAGGCCTTCAGACTGAGAGGCAACCGATCAATATTATTGAAACATAATGTTTGCTTTTGGAACATTACATATGTCATTAGAGCTATATGTAACTGCAAATGCATGAAAGCTGTACCTTGGAGATAGCCCTGAGGCCAGAGGATCTGTCTGTACTCCCAGTTCTTTATTTTTGGAAGGGAAGTATGTCCACACACCTCTTGCACACATTACTATTTTGACATTGGGGGATATCACCCTCCAAGTATCAAGAGGTGCCACAGAAGTAAGTAAATCCAGCCTTCCTGGACTCTAGATGTCTTCAGCTGCAAAGATGTTCAACTGAAGTGAGGGAAAAGAGATAGGTAGCTCTGCCAATCTTTGACTACTGGTTCTGATACCAATGAGTATGTAATGAGTGTTTCTTCGCTTTTACTGTAAGAGAATTTGTATGGCAACCTTCTTACTAGTTTTATTTCTTTTAGGTTGATATCATTTTGCCATTTCTCACAATATCACATGTGCTGATGGCTGTGACTGTTTATTCACAATCATGCCATTTCTTTTCCAGAACTAGTTGAGGACACAGCTTGTCTCATCATGGATCACTCTCTCTCAGTTCATCCTTACCTATCCACACCTGTGACCTGCCAGCCAAACTATTTTTTTTTAACTTTGGTTTAGTGTTTGGAAAGAGTCTGAACTAACAGGTAACAGGCATGGAACATCTCCCTGTCTTCAATCAAGGGGTGGGATGCTACCAGTTCTGCCCGGTTCTAAAGAACCGGTAGCTCTGAAGAGTAGCAGACACCGAACCAGTTCTGTGTATGCTGCTGTTTGGCCCACCTGGCCACCCAGGGTCTTGCCTGTCCTTTATTTCTTGCTTTTTCAACCTCAGCTGCTTTGCACGGCACAGCTGAGGTTGAAAGAGCAGGAAAAAAGAGGCTTTTCAAATGCTGCAGACCCGCACACAGCGCTTTTCAGCTGTCCAGGCAGCATAGCTTAAGGTTCTTTTACATGCGCGCGTGCGCACAAAATGTAGTCACCGAACCAGTAGTAACACCTGTTGAATCCCACCCCTGGTTCAATCTATTAGTTTGTGGCAGTAAGAGTTGGATAAACTAGCTGTTCGAAGCAGTTGCCTCTGTTCACCTACCTTTGCCCCATCACAAGTTAAGGAGAGTGATTGATGACATTCAATGGAAAGCGGAGGGGGTGGGGAATAGGAGAATCTACCAATAGCTTTCTTTAACTTGTTCCATATTTCAAAAACTAAGAAATAAGAACACTATCGCTGTTCAGCCTTTTTACAAAGGTAGAATTTTGAATATCAGTGAGTGAAATGCAGTTGATGCAGTTTTTCTTTGGCTCAAAGTGAAGGATAGGATTGAAATGAAGTTATCGATTTTATTACCTTTATTACCTGCGCTCCTTGGGGGAAAAGCAGGATATAAATTGAATGACATATTTATTATTTATTCATACAAACAAACAAGCTGCTTTTTCCCATGCATATGTCTTTGAAATATAAACAAATAAATAATATTGAATAATGGAACGTAGGAAGAGTCGTCTGCTATGTTTCATTAAACAATATTACTTAATACAATTTATAAGTAAATTTATAAAATATACAATGAATTATAACTCATTGCCACCATCTCACCTAAAATGAAACTTAAGGAAAATGAGCTTTGCTTGTTTATAATGCATTGTTTTGATTTCCATAATGTTAGAATGTATTAGAAGTATTTTAAATATTTAAATATTTTTAAAAGGGCCTTCCTTCCTTCCTTCCTTCCTTCCTTCCTTCCTTCCTTCCTTCCTTCCTTCCTTCCTTCCTTCTGAACAAATCTGACATCACCCATTCATTCACTGGCCACCTGAAGTGAGATACAAAGGGCTTTTCCGCAGGACCAAGCTAAAGTCTCATCAACCCATCCTTCAGCTAAAATAAATTTACAATGACTTAACATTTGCTGTCCCCATTATTGCTGCCTCTTCAGCTAAAGTAACCCTCTCTCAAATAGTTCTGTTTTTACTTCCTGTGAGCAGAGTACATTAAGTGATTCATGGATTCCCCAGCTTTGCCTCCTTTTCCTCCCACCAAACATCAACAGCTGGTGGAAACAAATAGCCATTAATAATTTCCTTAATGTGGGAAGGGATTGGAACTGGGGAAGGAGGTAAGTGTTGACAGATAGGTAGAGCCATGTGTTAAAACGTGATACCAGGACAATTGAGCCACAGTGGCTCTCCTGCTTCACCAACCAGCCCTCCCCATCAACTATTATTCACAGGAGAGCCATCTCAGGGATCTTCTGCTTCCCAGGATAAAGACTCCCCCATTTCTACCACCACCAAGTCTGATCCACATCTCTGAACTGGTGATTCATTAGGAAACAAGGGGTAGAGGAGGTCAATAAGGAGAATCTTGTTTGATAGAAATGGCCTAACCCTTGCTCTCCATGAAACAGGGAAATACAATGAATTGTTCGTAACCTTCTCATCCATTCCCTTACTTCATGTTGTGTGCCTTTGTCTGTGGACGGATCCCAACAATTCAAAAAGAGAAAACTATCAAGCAGCCTTTCCTCTTGAAAGGCCTGAAACCTGAGAACCAGAAAGCATGGAGAAAAAATAGCTCCTACATATAGGAGGACAGCTCACAAGCTTCACTGAAGCACAGCATTTAAAAAAAGACCAACTATGTAATTACCTGTAATTATGTATACAGCATTTTCTAATAAACTGTAAATGAACCAGAAATAAGCCAGCTTAGTTCTGGAACATAGCCTGATATGAGATCACAGGTCACAGAACTCTTTTTGAAGCAGTGTGGAGTCCTCCTACAAGAGTGCCCTAAAATTAAATTGAGCAATTAGAAGTGTCTGTGGTTGTGTTATCTTAATGTGGAACATAATATGTAAGAATTCAAAATTCAATGATCAGAACATCATCTTATGAGTGAGGCCACAAGTATAGCAATTAAATAAAATGAAATATGTGAAGCTTCTTTTATTTCTGTTTTCTTTATGAGGACATTGGAAACATATTTATTGTTGGATTCAACTCTGCTTTCAGTTTTGGCCTTATAGTTCACTTATAATGTTAAAATGAATTATTTTAGAACCAGATTTTGCAATAGTAAATTTAGGACTCCAGGTCACATTATCTATATTTATACAAGCACCAAAATCCCAAACTCAATTTCTTTTTTTTTTCCCCAAAGAGCGATCGGGCTAGCACTTTTATAAATGACTGAAAGCAGAATACTGTATTCCCCCTGTACTAATATAATTTAAGATCAATCAGGAAAAAAAATAGAGCTAAAATTCAAGTCTAAAAATGGCATGAAAGAAACTTAATCAGTAGGAGGAACATTACTCAGGAAAGTCCATGACAAGCTGAAAAGACAACAGAATAAACCTTTAATTCATCATGAAGGTCTTTATAAAAAATATCAAAGAAAGCAAAAACAAAGCTTATAGTTTTCACAAAAGATAAAAACAAGACTTCTAAGAGTGAGACTATTAGGATTGACAATCATTAAAAAAAGGTACGTTCAAAAACATGATCTTCTTAAAAGTATAGATCATAACAAAGGAAAATCATGTTGACGAATTCTTGCAAATTTTATTATGTAGTATGTTGTGAGTATATATACTACTGTGTACTTATCAACATTATGCCTTGGACTTAATAATCTTTTGGGGGAGCAGTTTCCTCAGAAATGAATGTGTATTGTTTCGATTACTGCAAGATGTGATTCACTAGTTCATGTCCCACCTTGCTCTTTTAGCTGAGGGAGAACAGGTAGGCCTGTGTCAGGTAATCCTGCCCTGAAGACATCTCCATCTCTTAAAATTGCCCAAGTATTGAATGAGATATAGACTAACAGAGTTGGAAGACACCTTGGAGCTCTTCTAGTCTAAGCCCCTGCTCAGGCAAGAAACCCTATACCCGTGATGGCGAACCTATGGCACGCATATCAGAAGGGGCACGCAGAGCCACTTTTGCCAGCACACAAGAGGTCGCCCGGAAGAACCCCACTGTGCATGTATGCACACCCCCACCAGCCAGCTGATTTTGGGTATCTGCTGTGCATGCGCAGGGGGAGATGCACACATGGGAGATGCACATGCATGTGCAGACATGCGGCATTGCAGGGGGTTGTATGCGCATGCGCAGAGTCACAGGGGTCACACATACATGCGCAGGGGACGGAGGAGTCATGCATCCATTGCATAATGGGTGCAGGCACGCGAGCACACTTTTGGCATGCACTGTGGAAAAGGCTAGCCATCACTGCCCTATACCAGGGGTAGGGAAACTTGGCTCTTTTATCACTTATGGACTTCAACTCCCAGAATTCCTAAGTGAGCCATAAAAGGTTCCTCATCCCTGGCCTACTGGTTTTTCAGTTGTGGGGGAAATCAATTTTTGACTTGAATGGGACTGTTTAATGTACAAATGTAGGACATATGTAACTTTGTCGCTGTAAATATTTTCACAGCCCTCTTTTTGACTTGTGCAGTATACAGGTCCTCGATTGAAGGAAGGTTGCTACTAATTGTTTTTTCTACAGTCCTAATTATCCTCTGAAGTATGTGTCTGTCCTGTTGGGTTGCAGAACCAAACCAGACAGTTATGGAGATGCAGTGTGTTATTGTTTTGTCATTTTAGAATGTTGCATAGAAATAATGGAAGGCACAATATGAATAATGTTGATGGAGTCTGAGAGCAAGATAATGTCACATTATCCACAGGTATCCTATGGAGAAACCATATGTATACTATGATTTTATTTTAATTATGTGCTATTATTCAGAGAACCAGTTTGTTCTAGTGGTTAAGGGACCAGGCCAGAAAGCAGGAAATCATGAGTTCAAGTCCTGCCTCAAGTCCGTGAAAGCCAGCTGGGTGACTTTGGGCCAGTCAGTCTCTCTCAGTCTAATCCACCCACTTCACAGGGTTGCTGTTGTGAGGAAAATAGGAGGAGGAAGATTTGTTGGGTATGTTCACCACTTTGATGTATTTATAAAAATAATAAAAGTAAAATACAAGGAAAAAATAATTCATCATTTCATTCATTCACTGCTTTATCAAAATGTGATTGAGAAAATGATATACAGTTGGTAATAAATGTATTAGTTAACAACAAGCTATCTTTACCCTATTAAAAGTGCAATTGCAATCAAGTACCACTGAATTAAATGTTTTTAGTTTAAAAAAAAGAGGACCCTGTTTAAAACCAGGCTGCAAAAGCTTAATTTGAGCATACCAATAGCATATAAATAACCATAGTATTTTGATCCTAAGTACAGAATTATAAAACTGGAAAGTGCCATTTAAGTTCAACACTCTGCACTTCTCAGAAATTCAAATTAATTCCTTTTAAATAGGTGTACGATTTTTGTCTGAACACCTCGGGGGAAGGGTAATTGGTTTCACTGTCAGCCTGCTTTTACTGTTCCTATCTTTCTTCTAATATTCACTTAGAGATTGCCTTCTTGTAGCTTAAATTCATTATTCCAAGTGCCGCATTCTGAGATATCTTCCATGAGATCCTTTCACACATTTACAACGCTATCACAAGTCCTCACAGTGCTACATTCTCAAGACCAAGCATTCTCAAATTAGTCCAGCTGTTTTCCTAATAATTTAGTTGCTAATCCCTTAACTATTTGCAATGCCCTCCTAATCTAAACATGTTCTAGTTTTCTGAATTGGATCCAATACTAGAATTTGATCCCTACTGACCATCATGGAACTATTACTTTCTGTAATTCTGAAATAATATTTATACTGAATCTGCCCAAAAATTAAAGTTCTAGTTTTTTGCAGCCACACTATGATCCTATTATTTCTATTTCATTTTTTTCACAAGTTCTATTGCCATTCATACTGAACATTTATGTGCTTACTTTCTTCCCCCTAAGTAACAAATCTGCCTTCACTAAATTTTATTCTCTTATTTTTGACCAGTTTTTCTAGCATATCATAATTGCAATACACATTATTTATGTTTTCTAGCTTATTATTTATACTGGGTTATTTTGTGTCGTCTTGAAAATTTGATAAGCAATCACAAAACCTCCTCAACTCTCATTCATAAAAATAGTATTTTGATGTATTCAATCATAATACTTAAAAGTATATTACAATAGTATGATATATTGTATAATAACTGAGCTCCCAGAGTTACTGAGATACAAAGGATAAGCTCTGTCACATCAAGTTTATCTGCATGCCCTACGAACTACAAAATAGTAGTGCTGTCCAATTTAAGCTACAAAAGAGAAATATACTCTTCTTAATTTACATTTCTTTACAGGAAGGATATACACTAGTATGACTTCAGCATGTTGGGAAAATGCCTCAGCATATGCTTAAGAACTTCCTTGTCTTTCTTTCATTGTGCAAATAAGTCTGGGTTTTATTCTAGAGATATTGCCTGCAGGCAGCTGAAGAGGCCAATATCTAGCAAGTGAAAAGCACATTTGCTTTTTCTATGGCTTAAAATTCTTCAGTTCTCCTGAAAAATGAAAAGCAGGAATCTCCTTACAGTTCTGCTTAAAATTGATTTTACAACTTCTGTGATATATTATTCCATAATTCTGAGCATTTTAGTGATCAAATTTTAAATCTGGTGCAAAAGAGCCACCTGAAGTCAACTGATTTAAGGGTATTTAGTTCCAGGCAAACACACAAAAGATTTCAGTTTTAAGAATGTGAAAGGATCATTTATATCTGGATTTTTCATTTATGGTGGTTTTGACTTGCAAATAGCCACACCAAATGCTTCATACACTGCAGCAGAACTTTGACTGACAGCTAGAGAAATGAGGATAGAGAAGAAATAATACAAAGGAAGAGGAAAACTTGAAGGAATCTTGAAGAACTGGGTGATGAAATTCCCAGGAATATATGTTGAGAGGGGGTTATTTCAATTCCAGCATTACCAGAGTTCTTAATTATTTTCTTCTGAGCTTTTCCCTGGAGATAAACAGTTCCAATGACTTGGCTTACCATGTTTGAAAAACACCAGCAGTATTTCTTATTTTAATAAAACTTTTAATGATCAGCTGGTTCCCTGGCATGTTCAAAAGTATACAGGTGCTTGTTTGTTAACATTCCTGGTTACATAAGCATTTAAAACAAAAAGGTGCTTATTCACAAGTACCATGAGTTCCTAAAGCAAGCCCTCACCCCAATAAAATCAGTGAGTCCACCGTCTAATATAATCTAGCTGCACCACAGTTTGTGAGTAAAGGAAAATAGAAACACGTGACAACTGCAAAGCCTTTTTGAAACAAGAATTAATCACACAAAGGCCGATCTATCCCTAGACTGACAACAGTGTAGCTTATAATAATTACTGCATAAAGACTATAATCTGTACAGTACATAGGACTCAGAATCAAAAGGAACATGAGAGGCTTTGTATAATGCTGAACATCAATTATGGCTTTGATGTCTTCTAATCTGATACTACTGGATCATTTCATTTTCAAGCCACATGGATATATATGATATGTTGCACTATAAACTGACAGAAAAAAAAATAGACTTGAAAGTTTCAGGTTTAAAGAAAAAGAGCACAACTCACTGAATTTAAAATAATGCTTCTCTTAAAGGGAGCTTAATTCCTGGAGTCTACAAGATGTCCATATAGTTTTCTTAACAACAAATGAAGCGGTTTACCATTGCCTACTTGTAGAATGTTTTCCCAACTTATCACTCTAGTTTACCCTCCTGTGTTTTGATTTGGTTACATGAAGAGCTGCCTGAGGAGTTCTCCATTGCTGCTAGTCTTCCTCAGAAATCAAAGAAGTGGTGTTGAGGACAGGATAGGACAGCCTTCCTTCCCTTGGTAAATCCCGAAAAGACACTTTTGAAAAGAAACTTTTTTCCTGCTTTTTCAGGTAAATCCTGAAGTTCAGCAGTCAATCACATAGTGTGGTGTTTTGTATTCTAGTTTACAATTTGTATGCCACTTCTCGATTCAGGGGTATATCCCTTCATTATTGCCTAGCCAGTAGGTGGAAGAAATACTTCCTCCCGCCTCAGGGAAGTTTTAATTTATTAATTGCATTCTAGAATAAATTATTAATACTTCTGACTTGTATGTTCCTTTTTTACAGTGAAACCTATGCTTTAACCCTATTAAAACAGGGCTTTGAAAGAGTAGTTCAATTTTCTCTTACTATGCTACTCAAAACATCACCACAGAAACTATATATTGATTAATCCATTAAGACTTCAATTTTATAATCATCTATCTGTACATAGTTCCAAACAGTGGAAATTACTTCAAAGGAAACATTTCTAGGGCTCTGCAATAAAATAAATTGCAGTATGTCATTAAATAAAGCAAGGTTTTCCACAAGTTAGATTTTATACCATTCTGGTGCAATTCAAAATATGTGAAAGCTTATATTGCTAAAATACTGACATCAAAGAAATGTTGATATAATTGCTTGCTATCACCCTACAGGTAAAACTCAAAAAATTCAAATATCGTGCAAAAGTTCATTTATTTCAGTAATGCAACTTAAAAGGTGAAACTAATATATGAGATAGACTCATTACATGCAAAGCAAGATAGTTCATCTTCAAAAAGGGTGACCCCAGCCTAGTTGAAAATTACAGACCAATCTCCTTATGCTGCATCACCTGTAAAGTCATGGAATCAATTATTAACCAATCCATTATCCTCCACTTAGAGACAAACAACCTACTCTCTAATAAACAATTTGGTTTCAGAAAAAAAAACTATCCTATAATCTGCAACTCTTACACTGCAAAAACATATGGACTACACCACTCGATCAGGGCAAAGCAATAGATGCAATCTACATAGACTTCTGTAAAGCCTTTGATTCAGTGGTACATGACAAACTACTCCTAAAACTAAAATCTTACATTATCTCTGGACACCTGCATAACTGGATAAAAGCATTCCTGACAAGCAGACAACAAATGGTCAAAATTGGGAGCATCCTATCAAATTCTGTACCTGTCAACAGTGGTGTCTCCCAAGGCAGTGTTCCAGGACCAATTCCCTTCATACTCTACATAAATGACCTCTGTGATCATATTAAGAGCAACTGCATTCTTTTCGCTGATGATGTAAAGCTATTCAACACCACAGACAATACTGCTACCCTTCAAAAAGATCTTGACTATGTATCAGAATGGTCAAACAAATGGCAACTTCAAATCTCAACAAATAAATGCTCTGTCTTACATATTGGCAAAAAAAATCAGAAAATAAAATACAAGCTGAATAGTCAAGATCTTGTTAATGATCCAAGCTCTATAAAGGACCTTGGAATACTCATCTCTAATGTTCTAAGTGCTAGAGCCCACTGTAACTACATAGCCAAAAAGGCATTAAGAGTTGTTAACCTAATCCTACATAACTTTTTCTCTGGTAATATCATACTACTAACTAGAGTATACAAAACATTTGCTAGACCAATACTCGAATACAGCTCATCAGTCTGGAACCCACATTACATATCTGATATTAGCACAGTTGAGAAAGTCCAGAAATATTTCACAAGAAGAGTTCTCCACTCCTCTACTCATTGTAGAATACCTTATGCCACCAGGCTTGAAATTCTAGATCTAGAAAACCTTGAATTATGCCAATCTAAGTATGGTATATAAAATCATACATTGCAATGACTTACCTGTCAATGAATACTTCAGCTTCAACCATAACAACACAAGAGCACACAATAGATGCAAACTCAAGGTTAACTGCACCAAACTTGATTGCAGGAAATACGACTTCAGCAACAGAATGGTCAATGTCTGGAATACTTTACCTGACTTTGTGGTTTCTTCCCCAAACCCCAAAAACTTTAACCTTAGACTGTCTACTTTTGACCTCACCTCTTTCCTAAGAGGTCTGTAGGGGGCGTGCATAAGCGCACCAACATGCCTACCATTTCTGTCCTATTCTTTTATTTTTCTTATATGTACCCATTTCATGTATTCATAACTATGTATATACTTATACCTATTATCTTGTAAGTGATTGACAAATCAAATAAATCAAATCAAATCAAATCAAGATAGTTCAAGCCATGATTTGTCATAATTGAGATGATTATGGCTTACAGTTCATGAAAACCCTAAATCTCAGAAAATTAGAATATTGTGAAAAGGTTCAATATTCTAGGCTCAAAGTGTCCCACTCTAATCAGATAATTAAGCCATAACACTTGCAAAGGGTTCCTGAGCCTTTAAACGGTCTCTCAGTCAGGTTCAGTAGGAAGCACAATCATGGGAAAGACTGCTGACCTGACAGTTGTGCAGAAAACCATCATTGTCACCCTCCATAAGGAGAGAAAGCCTCAAAAGGTAATTGCAAAAGAAGTTGGATGTTCCCAAAGTGCTGTATCAAAGCACATTAATAGAAAGTTATGTGGAAGAAAAAAGTGTGGAAGAAAAAGGTGCACAATCAGCAGGGATGACCACAGCCTGGAGAGGATTGTCAGGAAAAGGTCTTTCAAAAGTGTTGGGGACTTTCACAAGGAGTGGACTGAGGCTGGAGTCAGTGCATCAAGAAGCCACCACACACAGACGGATCCTGGACATGGGCTTCAAATGTCATATTCCTCTTGTCAAGCTGCTCCTGAACAACAAACAATCTCAGAAGCGTCTTACCTGGGCTAAAGAAAAAACAGAACTGGTCTGTTGCTCAGTGGTCCAAAGTCCTCTTTTCTGATGAGAGCAACTTTTGCATCTTATTTGGAAACCAAGGACCCAGAGTCTGGAGGAAGAATGGAGAGGCACACACTGCAAGATGCTTGAAGTCCAGTATGAAGTTTCCACAGTCTGTGTTGATTTGGGGAGCCATGTCATCTGCTGGTGTTGGTCCACTGTGCTTCATTAAGTCCAGGGTCAATGCAGCCATCTACCAGGAGATTTTGGAGCACTTCATGCTTCCTTCCGCAGACGAGCTTTATGGGGATGCTAACTTCATTTTTCAGCAGGACTTGGCACCTGCCTACACTGCCAAAAGCACCAAAACCTGGTTCAATGACCATGGGATTACTGTGCTTGATTGGCCAGCAAACTCGCCTGACCTGAACCCCATAGAGAATCTATGGGGCATTGCCAAGAGAAAGATGAGAGACATGAGACCGAACAATGCAGAAGAGCTGAAGGCTGCTATTGAAGCATCCTGGTCTTCCATAACACTTCAGCAGTGCCACAGGCTGATAGCCTCCACGCCACACCTCATTGAGGCAGTAACTGCTGCAAAAGGGGCCCAAACCAAGTACTGTGTACATATGTGTGCTTATATTTTTCAGAGGTCCGATATTGTTCTATGTACAATCCATGTTTTATTGATTGCATGTAATATTCTAATTTTCTGAGATTATGGATTTGGGGTTTCCATGAGCTGTAAGCCATAATTATCTCAATTATGACAAATCATGGCTTAAACTATCTTGCTTTGCATGAAATGAGTCTATCTCATACATTAGTTTCACCTTTTAAGTTGCATTACTGAAATAAATGAACTTTTGCATGATATTCTAATTTTTCGAGTTTCACCTGTATACCCACTCCAGAATCTTCAATACATTCAGCTGGATGTGGTTCCAGATTATAAGAATGATAAATTATGAAATCTCAAACCCAATATTATAAGTGCAATGCTGCAGTTCAAAGAGGATTTTTGAGATAGATCAATATGCATTATTTATGTGGGAAATATATTTGGAGCATGTGGCAAAATTCACACCTGAATAATAAACCATATTATTTGGCAAGATAGGCAGAAATAGTGTTTTCTTTAGCAAATGTCAGCCTTCTGTTTCTTCAGATCTAAAGTCTCAATTCCTCATTTTTGATTTGGTATGCAGAAATGATAACTCAATCAATCAATGAAATCAGTAGGATCTCAAATGAAGGAGAGGTAATTATTTAGGTATTCACTATAGAATCAGGGATAACCAACATCAGGAAGCATAATCAGCCTGATGTCATATTTGTAACCATCAGGCCTCCAAAGCATCCTTTTAACTGCCTTCAATTATGAGGTATCCAACTATGGGATGTTGCCAACAGGAAAAATATTCTAATTCAGAAGATTATCCAAAGGGCTTTTAGTAACGTTTGTTACCTTTTTCACTCATGGTTTTTTAAGCATGAGTTCATACACTGAACAGATAGAAAGATATTGGGTCCATATCCAGCATATCCATTGGAAGAGATTGACACTTAATGGCACAGAGTGTATTTGCATTCTGTGCACATTGTAGAACTTAGAAGCCACCCCAACCACCCCTACCTGAGTTTGGTTGAGCTCAAAAGTTAAAGAGGCTCAAATTATTACATGGAAGGGAGACCATGAGGAAAATCTTTGCTTGTGAAGTAGACTTGGAAGCCACCATTGTTGACAAGCAAAGAACATGGAGGTTGCAGATTCTCCCACTCTCTTCCTCAGAAGGCACTGAGGGCTACAATGGACATTTTATCTATGCAATATTGCCAGTTTTAAAGCAGCTATGCTTCTTATAAGACCATAGTCTTATAAGACCTCTGCTGTTTATAGGGCATTTCTAGTCTAGATTTCTTTTAGATTTCTAGTTTAGATTTCTTTTAATCAAGTTGAATTCATTCTCTTGCCTTAAATATTTAAAAAACATGCCATTTTAATTAGTTCTCTAAAATTCAGAGGTCCTTGTTCTCTTGTATTCCTCAGTTTAAGACAATATAACTAGGCAAGAAATGAATTAAAAGGCAAGAAACGAATGCTGTCATTACCACATTAATATAATTTAAGTTTTTCTGTTGTTCATATCTATTTATCGCTTTATTTGTCAGATTTATAATGCCCTTTCTGCAAAAGCTCAGTGATATTGTGTGATTGACAGTAGTCTTGAACCCGAGTTTCACATGCAACTTCTGAATCACCACATTTCAGTTGCTTTTCACTGAATTTTACTTATACTAGATAATGTTATTTGTGCAACAGAAAGTTTGCTTTTTGTGTAACACCAATATTCACCCAT
Organism: Pseudonaja textilis; assembly: GCF_049901715.1. Taxonomy (NCBI): domain Eukaryota; kingdom Metazoa; phylum Chordata; class Lepidosauria; order Squamata; family Elapidae; genus Pseudonaja; species Pseudonaja textilis. The sequence continues at coordinate 199,267,978 of NC_141991.1, read as the reverse complement.
GTAATATATTCTTTTTAAGCTTCAGCCTTTATGTAGTTATTTCAAATAATTACATTAGAAAAATACAATTTCTTCTGTCAACCAAAAGAAAATTTTTTGACAGAATTTATTATGTTTTAATGCAACTGTGAGTATCACTGCAGTGAAAATATCCAGGCCATTGCAATCTTGGAGATAAATTATTTCAAATATTAGCTTCCTGCAGAGATAATACAATTATGCTCTGGAATATTCATTAATTCTATTCCTTATACACTTTAGAATTATCTTCAAAAAATTTTGATTGACTATAATCTTTTTTGTGGAATGTTCTTGGCTTGGTATTTGAAATAAGAGTATTTTAACCTATCAGTGATATTTAGATTAAAGAGTCATTTTATACTCCCCATTGATTGAATTGTAGTGTTGATTTTTCTATTTAAATAGATTTTTACAACTATTATTTTACAATATATTTTATTTATTCATTTATCTAACACAACAGCGTCCTATCCTTCTCAGGGAAACATAACACTGTTAAAAAACAAATGCATAACTAAGCATGGCATACAGAAAATAATTGAAAACAAATTAACTAATTGAACATAAAGAAATAGAAAATGGAAATGGAAACTCTCTATAGTTCCTCTTCCACTGTGCTGCAAATTCTCATTTCATCAGGTTGCGATCTTTTATTCTTGACATTTGGCCTAAAGACATTCTTCCCTTTTACCCTTTTGGTGAATTAAAAAATATGGTTATCTGTCCTGTATAGGATTAAAGCAGGGGTGTCCAACCTTGGCAACTTTTAAGACTTGTGGACATGCATGGCTGGCTGGGGAATTTTGAAAGGTCCACAAGTCTTAAAGTTGCCAAGGTTGGAAAGACTGGACTAGAGGCAATGAACCAGGGACAGCATTTAAGCAATAGGAGTGGATCTTAACAAATCTAAACAGGATTAGCTCTGATTAGTCCCTAAATGGGAGAAAATCAGAAAATCCAGGTTGCACACTAGGAAAGGATTTGGGTGGAGGGAAGGGAATCATTACAGGCACAACTGGCAAACTATTTCTATACTGTTGCTAAGGAAACTGCAGGGATGCCTTCTTGTAGTCACCTTAGATACAATGAACAATTACCTTTTATATGAACTCCAGTTCTCACAGCCACTGTATGTAATGGGAGCATAGGACTGCACTGATTTTGCCTCTTATTCATAGATGTAGAAGGTTTGTTCTGCTTTTCCCAATATTGCTAATCACTGTGGCTTGTAGCAATAAACTCCTTTAACTACCATTCTTTTGCCTGTTTAATTCATTGCCTGAATAAATGCATTCTGTTCTTACAGCATTTATGACAAAAGGTTATACCCATCAAATACAAACTTTCTAAATATTGTTTCTACGTAATACCTGTTCACTTTCTAACTGTTATGCATGTGCTAATGGGGCAATGCTTCTTACAGGAAAGGTAGGTAAGAAAATAAAGCTATGATCACCCTACATTCTAAAAGTATATGTATTTTGAAACTTTATTGATAACTTTATTAGGATAAATGAATGAATTTGGCACAGTGGCAGAGAGATATAAATGAATGGTCCTGATATACTAGATTCCATCTTGTGTTTTGGAAAAGCAAAATGGCAACTTGATTCTGGTCATTCAGCAAGGCCAAAGGGGAGCACCTTTGGCAGCAGCTCTTTTCAATTTCGATCTATTAGTTCTTAACAAGCAACTAATCCTTATTGCCCATTTCTCAAAGAATGGGTTTTCTCAATATTGTTCCATTTAAATTTAAATTTCATATAATTCAGAGGAGAAACCATTTCTTTCCCTTTTTTGTTCCCCAAGTTATCATCATCAACAGCCTAATTGCAGGCAATCCCATTAGGTATTATGCTTTGCAGTAATGATACACAAATGGAAACAAACAACATGAAATGATCAATAATAATGTAGTTTCAGAATCAATTATAAAACAATTAGTCTAAAGAAATTAATCTTCCCTCACACAACAATGCCCTAATGAACTTTAGCAAACAGCTTCTAGTGGAAACAAAAAACCTCTGAAGAATAGGACTAAAGACATTTCTGTTCAAGGGAATTAATTTAACACAATACCTATGCATAAAAGAACTCTTTTGCTTCCTTAAAAGCACTCATTAATTATTCATTCAGATTTCACATTCTATATCCCATTAGCTTTATATCTGCAAAGTTGTTGATGACCACTTATTAGGGCCAAATAATTAGGGCTTTTATTCTCTATGGCACAATGGAAAAATCATCAATTGCTTTAAAAAAAAATTAAGCCAGCATGTGGAAGTAAGCTTAAGCAGTTTTTCCATCTCTCATAGGATGATATTATTCAGTTTTATTCACTGAATCCAGTAGGACTTACTCCACTGATATTCACAGAAGCAGTGAAGCACCAATTCTGACATATAATGTAATAATGTAATAATGTAAATAATAATTAATGCCTGATTCTTAAATTTTCTACTTTGAGATCAGGCAACCTATATACTGCTGAACAATATCTCTAGGAATCATGGCCAATAGTGAAGGATGCTGAAAGTTACACATTTAGCAGCATCTTCAATACAACATCATAAGATGGGGAAATAATAATCTTCCAATTATTACAATAGTTTTGAATGACAATTAACCAACATGGCCCAATGTGAGAGATGCTGGAATTTTGACACAGAAACACATGTGATATAAAAAGTGATCATACAAATATGCTCAGTATACTTACTTATGGCTTACTTATTACTCATTAATCATCCCACCATACAGTCTGGTTTAAATACTACTTAGGCTAAAATACAGCTGGTTAGCTTATGTTTCAGCTTTATACTCATCCTATGAGTTCACTGTGAATTGCTTAGCTAAAAGGGCTATTTCCAATTTTTCATGAGATCTGACAATAATTTCTAATTTTGCCTGGATTGGATATATTTTACCATGCAAAGCAAAATTTAAATAGCAAAAACAAATAACTTGAAAAAGGACTCATCCAGAAGAGCCTGTAATTTTGTATTTATTTTAATAAATGTTTAATTCCTGGTATGAATGAAGGCTTAAGCAGCTAAAATGCTATGAAAGAGAGAGGCTGAATTACCTTTAAAAATGCTAACTAATAATTTTAAAGGATTTTCTCACCTCCTTATAGTTCATTTCCATTTATCAAGAATATCAGGTAAATGCAAATAATATATAAGATATTTCTAGAATCTTAGTAGCAGAACAAGTGGTGCAAAATAAGTTCTATTAATTTATCTGGAAACAAATCCAATTCAAATGCATGTCACAGCCAAGGCTTTTGAATTTACATGCCTACCTCACAACATAGGTCATAGCCCCAGGCAATTTATTACATTGTCAGCCATGTGACAAAAAGGGAGGAGAAAACTAGAGAGTATCTATTGTTTATTTTTTCTATAAATTACTGTAAACCCTCTATTCCTCTATAAGAGTTGCTTGTATTTTGGACCACAGGAAAACTTGGCAGCAGGACTGTTTGCTCTGAAGACTACTAAAAAGAACATGCAGACTTTAAGGTAAATGAATATATAACCCATTACTTGAAATGAAAATTAAAATATGTAATATTCTGCATTTTTTTCCATCTGTATATAATTGACAGTGATATAGGGATATTAATTTTTTTCTTCTGAGAGCGCTTGCAGTTTTCTTGGCAAAGTTTTTCAGAAGTGATTTGCCATTCAGCTGGCTTTGTGCCTAAAGGCAAGACTAGAACTCATGACCTCCCAGGTTCTAACTTGGTGCTTTAACCATAATATCAAACTGGCTCTCATGAATGTTATAATGTTTAGATATTAATAGTTTTTATTATTTATTTTTATTAATGTATTTTCTGTTAGTATATATTTCTGTTAGTATATATTGATGCTTGAAAATGATAACAAAAATATCCTAAGATTACTATTATGGTTTCTGCTTGTTTAGATCTTTCCATTTCATTTTTTTGATGACCATGACAGTATATGTAATCCAGATGACATATGGTAAGTAAATTTATTCCATATGATTTTAATTGTCTCAGTCCATCAAAAGCTCCCCCTGTAAATTGATTTCTTGTAAAGCTTAGCAAATGCAGTGTTGAGCCCCTGTTAGCCTTCCTTTTTTAATGCAGAGCTTTTAGCCAGAATAGCTTCCCATAGGGTTAAAATACAAAACACTTAAGAGATGGGCTACTGGTCTCCAATAGCTAGAGACCCAGGAAATTGGGGAAAGGAAAACCAGTGTCTTCCCCCCACTCCCATCACACTTACTTTGGAAAAATTAGAAGTCTTGAATTTGTCCTTATTTTATATATATTGGAGTGGGCACAAATGCAATGCTATCCATTTAAAAGTTATCATACATATGTTGAATCTTAAAAAGGAGTTCTAAACAACAACTTCATTATCTCATTGCTAAAACTCATCAAAACTAGCTTAGGAAATGCATGAAATACTGCATATGTTTTCTTGATGTAACAAATCATCTAATAAAAACATAAGGGCTGAGTATGGTAGCCCTGGAAGGGCAAGTAGTATGGGCATTATTGAATTGTATGTGTTTCTTCTCTTCTAAAAGCTTGTGAGGGCGAAGACTGTGACAATGATGCCCCAAGTTTGGAAAATAGGAATCATGCTTTGAAAACCTTTAATGTTCTCAATCAACTTAATTCTGAAAAGAGGAGGAACAATCCACCCAATGTTATACCTTTCATTGGGATCACAGATAGTAAGTTTTTGCAAAGTGTATAAACTGTTGTAGATTTTTATGTTTGGTTGTAAACCACCCAGAGAACTTCAGCTATTGAGTGACCTAAAAAAAATAACATTACTAAATGTCCAGCTGGATCTTCTCAGGAGGAAAAACTTTAGGAAAAAGTTGTGATGCTTCAAGGCACTTTTGCTCTTGGGTTCAAGACTGGGAGTTCTCACTTCTTACATTAATAACAATCTGTAAAGTAGATTGAATTCATATAGTTATAAATCATTTCTTAAACCACAATTAAGTATGTTTATGAACTATGATCTAATAGTTCACGTAGGTGTAGTATAAAGTTATTTGAGTCAGAATCTAAGTCCACCCCTAGTCTCGTAAATCCAGTAGATATTTTCATGTAGGCCAGCCAATTTACAATGCTGTTTATGGAAAAAAAGAGTGCTGTATATGTTTCTTGAATTCCTAAAAGAAAGATTGAATTTAATTCCATGTTGCTAATAAACTAAGCTATGAACTATAATTTATATACCACAGCAGCTGGGTACAAGCAATAGTTTGATGTTAGATTAACACCTAATAAGTGAGTGACCCAATTGTGTGTACTGAACTATGTAATTGAGGATTCAAACTTAGATTTACTTGATTTCTAGAGATACTCATTTCTGTTACTTTAGTAGCCAATGTTTGTCCATTGATATAAGCATTATCCAATTATCTGGGAATTTTGTCTTGAACTGCACAATTTGTGTTAAGAACACAGTTTGAGATGTTATATTAACTGAAAAGGTGTACCCTGTCATGTTATAATCCAAATTGTGATTACAACTGAGTTATAGAAAATGGTATGTAACTTTACTGTGTATATTCTAGTTAGTATTAAAAGATGCTCTATCTAGTGGGTTTTATGCAGTTCAGACTGATTCTAATAAAGTTTTATATTAACTATCCTACAATCAGAATTGGGAGGTGTCTTTAAATATTGTTTAATGCAACCCTTTTCCAACCGCATAAAAGCTACTAGAAAGAGCATCTCTTAATATCAACTATGCCTGGATTCACATATTGTGCAAAATCAAAAAAGCAGATTATAAATGTGGTTGTTTGGAACTATGTTATGAATTAATTCAATGTGTGAACCAAGCCTCAATATGAAATCTCTAGGAAAATTCAAGGAGGAGTAATACTCAGATAACTGATAACTGATTAGCTGCTGCTTGACATCTTTTTAAAAGCGCTCCTAAAAACACTTTAATAATCAGATTGACTGATTCATAGAAATCAAGCAAAGTCATTAATCAATTATGCTAATCAAATATATTTTCTTTCAAAATAATATTGTCTCTGTATTAAATACACAAGGTTTAGATAATGTCAAGCTAATCTCTAATATGTGTGCTTAATAAATTTCAATTTCCTAAAGGAAAAGTGTTACATAGAATGTTCCTTAGTTATTATAAAAGCTTCTAAAAAGTTGATTGCTTTCTAACTTCCATATAAAAATTGGAACTTTTTACGTTGACATCAATATTAACAGCAAGGCTGTTTGTTATTTATGATTTATACAGAATTTCTGAATTTTTAAAATATTTTGTATTCCAGCATTCTTCCATAAAAGGCCAAATAAAAATTATATTGTACCTATTTTGCAAGGGAGAAATATAGCTGTTGAGATAATGACTTTCTCGAGATGAATTTACAGATGAATAGGATTCGAAAATACATTCCCTGTAAACAATCTTTTTACACCAGCTTTCCACGTTTCCGCCTTCTATTATTTCTTGGACTGTAATTTTCAACATCTTCATCAAACCCAATGACCACCACTATATCTCTGAACAATAGTATTTGTAATGTAGCGCTTCTGGAGGTGGTCAGATTGGGAAGTTTGTTCACCTTATATTGATAAACACATAACATTTCCTAGCATTTCAAATCATTCATGGCATCTTCCATTTATTATTTTGTTATCTTTAGAATAGTAATGAATACTCTTTTCCTCCATTAGCTGCATGCCTTAATTATGTAATGAATTTATGAGCAACTTTGCTGCAATCCATGAGCACAGGATGCTTGATGGCCATTGCAACATGCCATGCCATTCCTACAGTGTTAACAACTGGTGCGAATGGCTCCTGTTTTTGGATCTGAACTTTGATAAGTACAATCCTATGCAAACCATCACTGATGGCCAGCCGGGACATCACATAATCCTGAATTTATGTAACAATTGCTTGTGATGCTATTATATAGTATACCATCAGTAAAAAAAAAAAAAAGATAAACATCTATTCTGTAGATTAATTACAAGTTACTGCAGGTTTTGGGGATTTCTAATAAATTTGAAACCATCTGAAATCTTTATTTCCCCCCCCCCACTTTTTTTTTTAAAGATACAGAACTCTGATGTTTTATAAGTTTAAATTTCTTTTCATGAATTAATATCTTCAAAACATTTTGGTAAATTTGATCCACAGTACAGCATGTCCAAAATTTCATAAAGTTTCTGAATTGTTCAGTTGATCCATACTGGACCACATGTCGAAATATGCATGTGGCTAGAATTTCTTCAACTATTTTTACTAGAGAATTAAACTTCTGTACAATCTCACATAAATTCTAATCTTTTGTATAGGACACTCATAAAGAGTAACTCATTCTCTGTATTAGTAGACAAATCTACAGACCATAGCTTCCACAAATCTGGTTTGTCTTTGTTTTATAATGTATTTATTTTCAGTTTATGCATTATAAAAATTTTTATCCTACCTTTATTACTTTAGAAGTAATTCAAGGCAGCAAACCTAAGTGATACTCCTTATTCCTCCCTTTTCTCCCACAACAAGTCTGTGATGCGAGTTGGGCTGAATTGAGCCCAGAGTCACCCAGCTGGCTTTCATGTCTAAGGTGACAGGACTAGAACTCACAATCTTCTGGTTTCCAGTCTGTCTTAACCACTAGACCAAAGTGGCTAATAAAATTTAAAAGGTCACTTAACTCTACAATGGACACAGCAGAAGAGAAACTAGTGGACTTTCATCATATGTAGCAGCTTGCTATTTGTAGGACAGTAGTTTTTAAGAAGGTCTATTTTTTCAAAGAAATTTGACATACTGTTTTATGATTTTCTCCCTGTTTATTTCTAGCAGGCAAATTGAGCAAACACTGCTGCAAAAATGGAGGAACTTGTTTCCTGGGAACTTTTTGTATATGCCCAAAACATTTCAGTGGGAGATACTGTGAATATGATACAAGGATTAGGTATGTAAAAGTTCTCTGGGATCCATCGAGCATTATGCTAGTGGACTTTTCCACACCCAACCGTCACAAATAATCCTGTCTCTCTCTTCTTCCTTTCTTCCTTTTTCAAATCTGCTCCAGAAAAAGTGAGTTGGGTGGAGGGAGAGCTGGAGAGGCACAGCATGTAAATAACATGTATCATTTGTCCTGGGGAATTTATTTATTGTATTTTTTCCACTTTTTCTCTGTGTGAATTCAAGGCAACATTCATGGAGAAAGACTTCCTTTAGATGAGAGTTTCCCAGGCTTGACAGCTTTTAAGATAAGTAGACTTCAACTCCTAGAATTCTGGGAGTTGAAATCCATCCATCTTAAAGCTGCCAAAGTTGAGAGACACTGATTTAGATAATACCTACAGTAATAACTCTTAAGGTAGATGATGCTGAGAAAAATTTACTTAGCTCAATTCATCCGGTGAGCGCTATAGTTAAATGGAGATTTGCAATTATCTCTTCTGTTTAACTCTTGACTATTTGTATGTAAAACAAGCATTATCTAACCTGATACCTCCATTATCCTTCAATTAAAATTCTCTTTATTTTCCGATAATCCACCAATTCAATTCTAATACACCTCTCAAAATTGAGCAACAAAGACTTTAATTATGAAGAGCAGCTCCCAAGGAAAGTGAATGTAGCATCTAACTTAGACATATTTTGGAGTTAAAAACCCAGGCGAACTTTTTGAGTTTCCCTCTCACACTTTTTGATTTATTTTACTTTGTATATTTGGATGCTGCCTGGCTTCTAGTGACTGTTTATGTTTCTTTGTATATGTTGTTGAATTCCTGTCAGTCCTATGGGTATTTCCTTTTTGCTTCAGAAAAGAAAAGGCTCCCTTTTGTGATTTTATGGGGTTTTCTGAGAGCCTCTGGAACTCATTGCAAGCTCCTGTTTACTAAAACGTTGTGATTTCTTAGGAATTGTGGTTCCCTCGGACACGGTGAGTGGTCTCAAGAAGAATGCCAATTATGTCGCTGTATTTATGGGACTTTAGAATGCCTGCCTAGTGTTCACAAGCAAGGATGTGGTAAGAAGCAATTGAATTATTCCTCTGAAAGCTGAGCTGACTGAACTGCCAATTTCCTAATAGTTCCTTGTTCCTTTACTCAGTGCTTAAATTTCTTATGTCAGTGAAAAAGTACTTATGTGGAGTAAAGGGAGGGAAATAATTAAGAGGGAAGCTGAAATATCTGCATGCCACTGATAGATCAAAAATTCTAATTTCTCCTCCAGTTTTGTCTGTTAATTTCATGGAAAGAAAATATTAATTACTGACATTCTTCTCATTTAGAGTCTGCTGGTTCCAGATGACCTGGACATTCAAAGAGAGCCTTTAGCTGTAAGTATTAGTTTCTATTGTCCTAAGACAGCATGGGCACAGAACAAGACTGCAGAGATAAAAACCTCTATTTGAAGACGTCATTTAAATAACATTAAGTGTCATTTAAGTATTTAAGCAGTTCAGCAGTTTTGAGTATTTAGCAGTTGAGAAATAGGACATATCATTGCTATATTTATTATATCCTGCCTTTCTTCCAGGATTTGATTTACCATAAGGCATCTAGCCCATGGACTTTTCTTCTAAACATCTCTTGATAACTGTTTTTTTCCTAACCTTTCCTCGTTGTCTTGACTTCATCTCATCCCCAGCTATCCTCTTTTCACAGCACAATTTTTGCTAGGAAAGCAATCTGGCACGGATGATATGGTTGATCATGCATTTAGATTAAAAAGTACCCAGATCTGATGGTCACTTTTAGATGCGATAGGCCCACACCTCACTGCTACCATTCTGTCTCATGACCATGTCGGCTTCTTTGGGGCATGTACACACATCATGTCTGAGTGGCACTTTCCATAGCAATTATTGGATCTTCCATATTCTCTTTATCTTCATGGATTCAGTGCTCTATTGAAAAGAATGTTAAGATTTTTGCTTTAAAATGTGTCTCATGCTAGTGTGCCAGACAGCTTGAATGTTCTGTTCTACGTTGCTAGCCCAGTAGCCATTGCTTGCATTGTGTACCAGAGGTTTCAGTGGGCCACACTTTTCTATTTACACAACTTTCACTACATTCTATAATGGTATGTGAGAAAAACCTTGAGAGATGGGGTGAAGAAATGTTACCTAGGGGAATGGTTAAATAAGAGAAGTCATAGCTCACCTCTGCAGAATGGACACAGAAAGAGACTGAGAACGAATCTTCCTAGCTTCTCAGGCTGTTAAGGAGAGGGCAGGAGATTTATACTTTCAGATTTGCAAGAGTTATTGCAGCCTTACAACAAGGTGGAGTTAGCTCATCTGGTGATGTTTCCTGACTGGTTTATCTGGGAAGAGTGACATCATCCTTGTTCTCCAACCTTTATGTAGAGAACTATGACCTCTCTTGTCTAAGCATTCCCTGGGCAGCATTTCCTCACCCTGTCTCTCAAGGTTTTTCTCACATATCATTATACATTCTGAGGATTTAACAACTGCTGCGTTTATGGCTCAGTGCTCCTAAGATTACTGTCATGTAGCTGCAGCTCCTATGGTTTATTCAATGAACTATAGCTATTTATGTCACCTTTAGTAATATGCAATAGAGGGAAGCATCATTTTGCCTATTCCATTCTGGTTCTGAGATGCTGATTTGGGTATCCCCTACTCTTCAAACCTCCTGTCATTGGTGGGGCTGAGTACCTTAAGTTCACATTATGTGATCATTTTGTGTTTTGTTCAAAAAAGTTTAATTCTCTAGATTTTAAATGGAAGTTCTTCAAGTTCCATAGGCTAGACTAATTTTTAATGAATTTTTCTTAAATGCTTCTAAAAATGGTAGAGAGAAAAAAAGAAAAACAAGGAACAAAAAAGAGATAAAAAGTTGTGGGCATCCTGATTCCAAAATATAATAAAACAGTTTTGCAGAAATTAAATTTGATTATGTATGACTTTGAGTAGATTCATATAGTTTATCTGGCAACAGTACAGAACTGACCTTTTTTCAGTTTTTTTTTTAACATTCTACAATTATGGGATCTCCTAGTGGTCTCCCATCCGAGAACTTTATTTGCTTTGCTTTTTCAAAATCAGTCAAGATTTGCTAGCTTCTGCATCTGAGCTAGGTTCCAAATTAGAAAAAAAATGTGGAAATAGAGATTGAGAAATGTGCCCAATTTAAAATAGGGGATGTCCATTCTTCAAGGTCATGTGTATTTGTTAAATGTCTTATCTGAAGCATTTCTCCTTTCCATTTGAGTTTGCCGTCACTGGCAGCTTTCATTAAAGGCATTGCCTTGTGATCCACTGCCAAGGGAGTCTAAATTAATGGTAACATGAAACTAGGCCTTTAGCATGGACCCTGTGGGATTTCTTCAGATCAAGGCCAAGTTGATTCCATTCCAAATGAGTTTCAGGTAGGCAGCTAAAAAAGCAGAATTGCCACACATTTGATACATTTTAAGATAATTTTTTAAATTCTATTGTGATAGTATATATATTTTATATAAAAGAGAAAATAGCTTTATTGGTTTAGAAGGTGGGTCACAAAATTTGCTAGCATTACTGAAATAAAATCTCTGAGAAACGACTTCATTCCTAATACCATGGATAAAATTAAATAAGGATAGTGGTAAAACAATAAATATTGAAATTAAGGGAAATAATATATTAGGAAAAATCTTACAGGTATATGAATATCAAACAACATGGACTTTTAAAGGTCTCAGCAACAAACTAGGCAGCGTACTCTGGTCTAATGATTAAGGTACTAGACTAGAAACTAGGAGTTTTAGTCCTTTAGGCACAAAAACCAGTTGGATGATTTTGAGCCAATCAAACTCCTTCAGCCTAACCTACATCATAGGGTTGTTGTTAAAAGGAAAATAAGAAGTGGAAGAACTGTGCAAACTGCTTTGAACTACAGAAAATAAAGGTGATGTAAATTTAAACCATGCAATGAACACAATGGAACAAGCTTCTGAAGAAAAAGCCCAAATTCGGGAAATTTGTATTTAATGCTTCTTATATTAACAACCCCCATCCTAACCCACTCTTCAGCATTATGTTGTACTTCCCAGTTAAATCTACAACTATCACTCTGATTGTTTAATTTGTCTGCATGAAAAAAGTGGCACTTCACATAAAAGACATCTTAGGAAATTTGCATATGAATGTCTTGAAATGCTATTAATCACTTTATAAAGTTTTCTGTTGGAAAAATGCTTTGCATTTTTCAAGGAGTTTTTAGTTCACAACTCAGTTCAAAATAAGAATAGTCAAAGTTTGGGAGATCTCTTCAAAAACAACCCATGTATTTTATTTTTCATCAAGATAACATATGCTTTTTATAAATTTGTTGTTCTTCAGATCCTGTAAAGGAGAAATTACTTCAATTCAATCTAGAAACCAGATCTGAATGTGAACACATTTCTACAGGACATGAGACATATCTTTGGAAACCTTCATTATTTCCTCCCATGACTGACAGGATAAATTGGAAGAAAGCTGGTTCTTTGTTCAACTGTTTTATTTGACAGTTTGCACCACTCAGGATAAGCATACCCGTTTCTTATGTTTGTGCCCTGAACAATTACTTCAAAAGATATCATTTGTATATTATAATGACAAAGCACAATTTCTGAAACATGTTCAGTGATCAAAGATTAGATCCTGTTCATTTCACATCAGAATTTGTAGAGAAACAAGTCTAGAATACATAAATGCATGATGATAGAGAAGAGCCAATAGATACTATATATGTGCTTTCATTACCTGCCCTAAGCTTGTTAGTCCCTTCCAGACTGTCAAATGCAGCAGGAGCCCAGCGGTTTAAGCAATTAATCCATGCCCTGTTTCTTTTCAAATTCTATTGCATTATGAAAGAATTTTCTCTATTAAGATTTGGAGAGAGACCGTAGACAGAATATATTGGCCAAAATGAATACAGGATATATATGGAATTTGGGATTATCCATCTAGGGCATTCTAGGCAATGTTATATTGACATGATCATTAAGCTATCAACTCTTGCATGAACTTTGTAGTCTACATTTTTGATGTTTTAATTACAGAGGGATGGTTCTTCCAGTGGAAGATGTTACATCTACTACCAAAGTGGCATCTGTAAATATGGATTGAGATGCATATATAATACTGTTTGTTAATAGATTATGTTTGTGTGTGCATGTAATATATATATGTATATATGTGTTTTAAAATCTCTCACTGAAATTGTAGAAAATATGTGATAATTAAGATAGTTATGCATTAACTGAGATTTATTATTACTATCTTTTATGTTTCAACTTTCCTGATTAAACTGTATTTGTAGATAAACCCAAAATGCATGTTTGTAATAAATTTGCTCTGTGAAATGTGTCAGGCTTACTTTCAAGATCTCTTACCCTATAAATGGTCTCTTTAAACCGTAAGCTAATATTTAGGTTTCATTTGATCTCCAATCAATGACACAGATACAGACTATGGCAGCTGTAACATATGAGAGCAATTAACTTATTCATTCAGATGAACTGTGTGTATTTAAAACTAAAGGTCACTTTAGCTAATGTAACTGATTATATTATACTGCATATACATACCTTAATACAAGTATATATAATCTCTCTTACTTAATCCCATATATAATTTATCACCATAATACTTTATTTTAAAGCTGATCTATGCAAAAGCAATACTAACACCTTTCCCAGAAATGGTGTTTCAACTTTTTCCAGAAATGGTGTTTCAAGTGCACAGGTTTACTACAGTTAAAGTTTCTGTGTCCTGGTTGTCCTTGGTTTAACCATGGATGGGTGTGGCCAGCACAAGGCGCATCTGGTCTGCCGGCCAGGCGTTTGACAGCTCTGCTGTAGGCGAAGACAGCCAGAAGGACACTCAAAGCAAATATTTAAAAATATTTTACATGTTATGTAAACAAAAAAGATTGAAGCATATCTTAAGTCCTGGGAAAGGAGATAGCAAGGACGATTCAGGTGGATTCCTCACTCTCATCCTGATTCACTGGGGTATGAGAAAAAAGGCAAGAAAAGGCACAATGAAACTTTCAAAATTATACTGTATTACCATAGAGCAATGTTTCTCAGCCTCAGCAAATTTAAAATGTGTGCTAGGGAATTTTGGGAGTTGAAATCCAAATAGCTTAAAATTGTTGAGTTTGAGAAACATATAGTCTGTCTCAATAAACTTAAGTCTTGCTATGGAGCTGGTCTACCTTGTCAGGCTCACAGTAGGATACATAATGCATAGATTACTGAGATCATGATTCTTCAAAATACCCAGAAAATACATGTGTAGTAAGATATCAGAAATGTCTGATCTCCTAACCAATCTCATTCAATTAGCACTTTTTTCAGAGTGATTTGAAGCCATCTTAATATACAGAGAAGGTATTTAATCTATAGCTAGAATGATTTTTTAATTGTGGAATTTGTACTTTAGCTATAGTTCAGGTGCTAATTTATATATCATATTTATATTCGCATTTGCCACAACATTATTCAACTAATTATTCATGTGATAAGGATTATAATTCAGCTACATATCATAGAATTATTTACCTTGCTTTTTTGCATTTGTACGGTACTTCCTAGATGCAGCTAGTTTGCTGCTGAGAAATAGGAAGCTGTATAATCATACTCGTTCCTTAGCTTTTCTGAATAATCTTACATATGCTGACATTTCTATATAAGATCACTAGTCCAAGAAACTTGTGGGTTGACTGCTGTAAAATAATTCCAGTATTAAGAGTCTTCCAGTGTTTGCCATCCAGAAATACCATAGCTCCCACATCTCTACTGTGGTCTTTGTCCGTACTTCTGAGAGCTTCTTGGTTACTGATGGACATAAAAAATAGCATTCAGAATGAGAAATAAGCAAAACCAATGTTAATGGCTATCTGCACTACAAAAATAGTGTTCGCTTTCACTATGGTAAACAATTTAAATATATAAGGAAAACAAAAAGACAAAATGGTCAGAAAACTAAAATGAAAATGATATAGAAGAACTGTTTGATTCATACAATGTATAAACCAAGTTTATTCATGGATGATAAAGCATTATTCAAAAATTGAATTTACATAACATTGAACATAACATAAATACATCACATAAATTGTGATTTATTGTGTTAAAGCTGCAGTACTCATTCAAGTCCTAACTTGGCCGTGTATTTGTCAGTCACTATTTCTCAGACCTATTATCAAAAAAGATATTCCCAAAATACTGCCTTGATGAATTTTACATGCAATAATCAAAGAAACAGTCACTACAAACCTACAAACATTAAAATATGTTTCTTAGCTTGGTGATGATGACAATGAATATGAATATAAAAATAATAGGTAAATAAATAAATGAAATCTTGACTTCCGGGTTGTAAGGCTTCGTCGACGGTAGGAATCCGCTTCTCTGCGGGTCCCTGCTGTGCTCGCCGTCAAGGTACCCCCGATCCAACTGGATTTGGGGGTTGTCGCTACCCTGAAGGGGCAGCGGAAGACAGAGGAGATCCGAGCAGGGGTCTGGGGACATCGCACCCCCCCTCCCCAGCCGGCTAGACTCCTTTTTCCCGAGACGGATGAGCGGCTGTCTCGGCAGCCATGAAGGATTCTTCAACCGGACAAGTTTGTGCAGGAGGAAGACTTAGAAGGAGAAGTTTTCTTGGCTAAACCAGGACATGATGTTACTTTTAAAACACCCTGGAAACCTGACTTTGGATTGATACATTTGTTTCCAAAAGAATTTGTAACATCGGCGAAAGTGCTGAAGGAAAGCTCACTACCCCTCCCTACGGAGAAAGCAAAGGAGCACAGAAAAACCTGCTCTCTAAAGGTAAAAATAAGCTCTTTGTTATAAGTGGGAAGGGGAGGACTAAAAAAAAAAAAAACTTTTTTTTCTAAACTTTGCTGGAGGAGACGCCTTGAAGATTTCAAGACCATTAATTAATGGAAATACGGCTTTTAAAATATATCTGGGATTTTGCCTCTGGAGAAAAAACTGTAAAGAGAAGAAGAGGAAAAAAGTTTTGCTTGTTTGGATTGTTTGATAACTCTGACATTTGGAAATTACTTCAAGATTGAAAGCATCTGGGTTGTTGTTGTTTTTTTTAAAAAAAGAACTTATAATGGTACCACCGGTTGATGAACTGAAAATGGAATATGAAAAATTAAAAGAAAGACAACAAAGTGGCAAGGATTCTTTGGGAGCTGCCTTCCACTTTTTAGAAATGGCGGTTTCTACGTACCAGCAAACACTGGAGGAAGGAGAAGGAGAAGAAGAAGAAGAAAAGGAAGAAGCCATCTTTAATGGACTAAAAAGTTTGATTAAGAAAGAAAATGGGAAGGAAGGAAGGGAAAAGGAGAATTTAAGATTTAATAAAACAACCAAGAAAAAGAAAAATAGGATGAAAAGAAGGTACAATGTTAGAAAGCAACTGAAAATAGAATTACAACAGAGAGGGAAACTTAAAAAGGGGGAGAGGAGAGGAGGGGGCAAAAGACCAGATTGGAGAAGAAAGGGAGGGAAAAGAAAAAAAAAGCCACGGGTTAGGACAAGATTTTTTTAAAAAAGTTTTTCTTTAGAGATGAAGGATGATAGATAGCTTATAATTAAAGAAGATTCTGCAAGAGTGCATAAGATAGTATTGTAGTATTTGTATTTGGAACAGTTTATTGGAATATTTAATGAAATATTAATGTTTAATAATGATGGATGTTGATATTTGATTAAATATTAGGAGATCTGTTAAATAATTAATGCTTAGTTAAAGTTTAATTTGTTAGTGTTTTAATATTATTATAACTTTAGTATTTTATTTTTTCTATTCTAAAACAATGTACTTATTAGAACTAGAATTAGAATAGAAATTATATATTTAATTATACTATAAGTTTGTTATTCTTTCATTTTAAGATTTAATATGTAGAAGGTACTAAGCAGAATCAGAATGGAAATTATGTATTATTTTAAGTTTTATTTTAGGAGAAGGCGTCATACTTCAAAAGTGATTACAGGGGAAATTTTTTGGTTAAAGGGAAGAGATACATAGATGTTTACTAAAGAACGGACAAAAGACATAAGTATAATGACTTTGAAATAAGATGAAATAAATAAAATATAATTAAGAGAGTGAAAAGATGGGAGAAGTTATATAGAAAATACAAAATGGTTAATAAGATATGAAGGGTATATAAGATGGGCATGAATTTGATTTAGGTCTGTCAAAAAAGATGTAACCTGGGGCCAAGTCACTTTTCAAAGAAGTTTTATGTTTTATGTTTAGTGTGTGGATTATGTTTGATTCTAAATTAATAAAATCTTGGAGAAATGAAATTAAAGGGAGAGAAATTGGGAAAAGATATGTATAAATGATAACTAAGGAGGTTTTTTTTTTTTTTTTCTCCAATGTTTTGCTTCAAGTGTGATAATGTGGAACCATGTTTTAAAGAATAATGTTTTGTTTGTCTTGTTGAAGTTTATGGGTAGTTCTTGGAAAGGAGGTTATATATGTTTTGTTTGTCTTGAAAAATCAATAAAACTTGTTTAAAAAAAAATAAATAAATAAATGAAATCTTGATTTCACATCAATGGATATATACATGCTATATTTGCAAATCCAGTGATGACAGATTGATGAAGTGTTGTAACATCTTCAGGAAATCAGTGAGGAATCCAGAATATTGCTAGCATATAATTCTATTTATAATCAGGCATGGCAGCTATGATGGTACTGATGCACAAAGCTATGGGGCATCCCAGACTGCTTGGTTTCTGTTTTTTTGAATAATACATAGAGAAAATACAGTTGAAAACACTTGGATTTGCATGTGCAAATTTGCTCTTACATACCTGCAGGAAATTCTTTGGTTTTTGCAATTATTTTCTAGGATTGTGCCAAAGAAAGTAAGGGGGCGGGGGGAAACACTGGTGACGGAAAGTTGCCTACCAACCTCCTATATATAGTCCAACTTATTTGTGATGACAGCAACTCCTCTTTAATTAGGATCTCACATTTTTTTGAGGCAGTGGATGGTATCACATTCTGCACAGCTTAAGCTATGTCATAAATCAGTAACTTGCTGATTGCTTAGCTTGGAGGCATTTTGTGGACATTGGTTTGTAAAGTTTGAAAATTATGACCATCCTGAGGGGACTATACAGGTTTCTTCCTATCTTCTTCCTAAGTTATATAATAGTTGGCGCATATTCTGAAAATGGGATAATTGTCCCCTGCTGCATAAATCAGAAACATGATAGAAGCATTCCTTGAGGAAATAAGATTGGTAGGAAATAAGTTATTAGTTCCAATAAATTAAAAACTGCCCATAAAAATTCAGCTGTGAGAATTCAGGAAATCTCATGTGCAAATTCTGAGTTTTCTTTAAAATCTTGCACTGTCTAGCTTTGATGAACTTTTACTAGTTTTCTGTGAATTTACTTTATTTAGAGATACGTTTTTTGGCGTTGGTTCAAGGTTATTCATTCGTTTTTACACAAACATGGCAATATTTTAAATGATAATTAGTTTGTAACTGGGGAAAATATCCTTATTTTTTTCTTCCCTCTAACTCCTAGCATTATTTCTGTGGCAACAAGAGAATAATTCTGAAGCACTGTTAGTTTGTAGAATAGATGAAAATTGTTTTCCTCATTTGAAGTGTATTTTACATTGCTATTTTCTATAAGCAATGGCAGTAGTGCATAGAAAAACTGATATTTCCTCTTCTTTTTAAATTTGTCAGGTCATTTTTTAATTAGATAGTCTTCACATTATAAGAGTTTTTTTGAAATATTATAGAAATATAAGAAAAATTCTAATTTATAATAGTTTCCAATGCTGAAAATGCTATAGTAGTGAAACTACTAATACTTAACAGCCAAAGTAACTTTCGTATTACATTTACTATGAAATTTCACCAGAGCAAGATTCAAATCACACCTAAATTATTTTATTGCTTTTAACATAAAGAGTTGCATTTCTTGACTATAAAAATCCCATAGCCTGAACTTCAAGGCAACTTTTTTTATGGCATTCTTATGATTCTAGATGTGGTTAAGCAGAGAACAAGGTACCTCAGGGGTATAGTGGAGGCCTTGGCCTGCCCCAGGCCTCCTCCACCCCGAGGCATCCCATAATCTGCTTCCTACTCCTCAGGGTCCCTGCATGCTTGGCCTGCTTCTCCACCCAGTCACTCAGTCTCCCAAGGGAGCCTAAAGCCAGGCAACAGATGCTACCAATGCATGCCTGACAGTGAGACCTTGTAGGATGAGGCCTTCTCTTATCAGCCATCCAGGGACTTGGAGGATTTGGCCAGCCTCTCGCCTAACTCCAGGGCCCAGCAGCCCTCAACTTAATTTTCTATTTTTTGCAGAGGAGCCCAGCTGATATAATGCAAGCCCAGCTTTCCTACAGAGGCTGTCTGTAGGTAAAGCAGCTACTATATTCTACAGTAGCCACTATTGTTGCAAACAATTGTCGGGGGATCTGTTTTTTTAAGGATGGTTCACAAACGGCACTAACAAATGCCCAGCTTTAGGCTTCCTTGAGTGGCTGAGTGGATAGCTGAAGTGAAGATCTCAGGTTGGAATTAGGAGAGTGTCTTAAATTGCCGAGGCAGAAAATTGCAGCTGCAATAAGTGTAACAAGACGGAATAATGGGACACTGCTGCCTAGCAACAAGAAATTTATAAGAAATCTTGATTGCTTATAGATTGCTATGTTTATATTATTATGGAAAAACAAAAAGTTGTGGTTTCATTTTACTGCAACAAGGGGGAGTCAGAAGTCACCACTTTTTTTCTTTCTTTTTCCCAGCCCCACCTGACTTTTCTTTCCCCTTTCCCCCACCCCAACAGTGGCTTCCTATTTACTTTTGTATTTTGTATCTTATTCTATAACCTAATAAAAATGTTTAAATTAAAAGTAAATAAATAAAAATAAACAAAAAGTTACAAGTTAGAAGGATGCAGATAGAAGGATGCTAGCTAAGGCACTTAGACTTATGTTAACCTCTATCTTATAATAGTAAAACACCCCCCCCCCTTTTGATAAGAAAACTTATTAGCATAAACATGCAATGTATGAAGGAGGGTAAAGTAGAAGAAACCAATTTAAAAAAACGTGTCAATGAACCAATGAGTAGTTCTTAGGGTGTTAACTTCCTTAATCATAACTGTATGAAAGTTGTATGATGTACAAATGTGTATTGTTCAGAGTCTCGGCTACTTTAGCTGCTGAGACCCTTTTGCTGAAGGACACCAATAAAGCTCTTTGAACCCGCCTCTCATGTCTGGCTTTGATTGGCATCGCCCCAAGTTAAACCTAAGTTGCAAACAACAGAAACCTATAGGCTCTCACAGCCCTATCCGCACTGGTAGTGTCTGCTACCCAGCTTTAGGCTCCCTTGGGTGGTGGAGTAGCAAGATGGGAAGCAGCCTTGGCATGCAAGGACATGGCAGGAAGCATGAAGAAATAAGTGGGGAGGGAGCTGCTGCAGTATACCTGCAATCAGTTGTAAAGGTGAACAACTGCGAAGGCACTTCAGTAACCATAACTTTGAAACTCTGTTGTACGAAGTTTTTGAGAGGTCTGTCGTAAGTTCAAATGATTACTAAGCAACCAGTTGTAAGTCGAGGGCAACTTGTACATCCATCCACGCACCCATTCATAGATATACATCAATATATTTGTATTACAATAAAGGATTATTAAAATTAGCACAATTGGAGCAAGTCTCTGTATTTTCATAGTGTTCATGCTAATAATTTTGTCTCTTCCTATAGCATATCAATTTTGACCCCCAGTGTGCATAAAATACCCATTTATCTATAAAGGATGCTCTAATAATTATAAATTGATTCTATAAACTGAACTTTACTACTGGTATTGAACTATATACAAAGTAATATCGTACTTTTTAGTAATTTCTCTTCTTTAAATGAAAGTATTACCTAACCCATAATCCCACATGGATTGAGTGACCAATGCTTTTAGAAAACTAAATAAAAATAAAAATAAAGAAATCAACAAATATTCTTTATGATATTACTTTATACAAGTTCCTAAGCGGTAAAAGTACATTTTGAGCTCTGATTTGAACTTGAACCAACCCCTTGTGATTCCGAACACTAACAGTTATGATACAATATATACTGATATTAAACTGACTAAACAGATCATGTGATAGAGCAGTGATTTTCAATGTTTTCTACACCTTTAAATACCTTTTGTGGCCACGATTCATGGCCATGGACCCCCCAAGACTTAACTCAAGATTAAATCATAACATTTTTTCAAGCCTTTGCGGACCCCGTGTGACAACATCACAGCCTGCCCAGGGGTCCACAGATTGATAGCCACTGTGATAGAGAATTGTACTCCTTATTTGGGTAACACTTCTAAAGACTTAAATATAGTTCTTTTATAATTCACTGAATAAATCAAAATCTAAAGTTGACCTCAAAGGTGACTCTTTTTCTTGTTGATTTCATACATGAAGAATATAGAAGCTTTAATGTAATTTGTAATCAAGAGGGCCAATTCACTAATAACGAACTTGAAAATTAAAATGTCAGACAAAGTAATGTAATATATGATAACTTGTTAGGCTGTTCATGAAGATTATATTTTAATATCATTCTAATAGCTTGATTATAAAATATGATTTTGTCCATTTAAAGTAGGTTGAGAAAGGGGAAAAACAACTCTGATTTATTACATGTTTGAGTGCTACCATTCTTATTCAGTGACATTTTTGCTGGCAGAACAATTTAACAATCCGAATGTTTTCACATTTGTACTATATACCACATATCAACAACAAATATACCCTTCACATTCTGTTAATTCACCTGCTAAGCACTCAAATAGGAAAAAATGAATTTTGAAACAGATTAACATCTATCTCTGTTTACTTTAGCATACAAAGATAGCACAGAAAGGAAAAATGAACCTGTGTATGGTTTCTGAAATAAGATTCAAATACCCATCCTATCAGGTACTATAACTAATAAATAGGATAAGTGATGCTACCTAATCCTTCAGTTTAGGCAGCAAAATGTATTGGATCAGCACTGATGAACAACAGTGCATATCAGTAGGCATTAAATCAGAGGTGACCAACCTTAGCAACTTTAAGACTTGTGGACTTCAACTCCCAGAATTCCCCAGCCAGCATGCTAATCAATGAAGAAGAGAGGCAGCAGGTAGTGGAAGGTTACTGATCTGTTGAACACTACAGTTTATCTCCTACCACAGTTCTTCTAGTTACCTTACTGGAACAGTATGATGTTCTTGCATTATTTTTTCATTTGACAAATTATGGACCTAATTCTATTCAGTTTTTTTAATGTGCTTATTTCTTAGCATTTATGCCATTCTGACACCATTATTTATTTACCTATTTGATAGATTTATATCCTGCCTCCTGTCTAGCAGCACAAGGCAGCTTATGAGAAAGACTGGGCTGAGAAAGAGCATCACTGGCCCAAAATCAACCAATGAATTTCATGGTTGTGGGGAGGACTGAACTTGGTCTTTATAGTTCCAGTCCAAACACTTTAGCACTCTGAAAGGACTGTAAATTTATTCTACAAGACGTCATAATATTCTTTAAAATGCTGAGGAGAGAACATCTAATTTTGAGAAATTTCAAAAACCACAGCAAAGAAAAACTTTCTAATTATTATTTCAATAGAGAAGAAACATGTTACATTTATCTCACATTCTTAAAAGTTTTGAGAATGCTTTGGGGTCCATATTCCTTGACTACTGCATGATAACAATGCCTGGGGTCTTATCACATATCAGCAAGGTTTTCTTATCAAAGACTAGTTCAGAAGATTTATTGCGATCACTCTTTCAGCTCATTCAAGTAACCCAGTCCTAAAACAAACCACGTTATACAACATAGAGTATTTAGGTTTCCATTTGTTCAAATGATGGTGTCCTGTTCTTGCTAGTCACACGGAGACATGTTCCTAAGATGCTACATTTGTCAAAGAATAACTGTTTACCTTGAGCCAAATGATGACATCAGTGACTCTTGCCAGAAAATTATAGCATAGATCATATGTGGCATTCAGAGCTGATGGTTTGTTGCTGTCTGGCAATCCCACCTCATGTTGTAGATCTCATAGAAGGAGATTAATTTCTTTTCCCTCTGTTGAAATGATTCAAAAATAGCCATGTCATCAAACCCAAATAAAAAATGAGTGACAGAAGAAAAAGATATTTGAAGCTACCCAAACCACTTTGAGTTTTTAAAAAGAGAAGACCCTAAGGGTAAAGCTAGCATATCTCAAAACTATTTCCAAAAGGCCAGGTGAAAGAAGAAGCTTCTCTATTACTAAAGTAAGCATTTAATTTTTAAAAAAATAATTATTATATTAAACTGCAATGTTTAGCACAGTAATTGACTTCTTGCTAAACTTTTTATGCAATTAATAACACAATCTAGTACATATTGTTTTACATATTTCTGGATTTTTAATAACATATTGGTTTTCTTAAGATATTTTGATGTTTGAATTATTTGGATATGTTGTTAGTAAACACCAAATTAAACTTTGTCTTCTCATGCTTGATATCTCCATAGAATATGTTTGGTAAAATAACAGTTTCAGCATACTAATAAGAATATGGAACTTATTTGTTCAGCTTTAATGAAATCATTATAAATAAATAACTCAATATTGCCATATAATTGCTTCATTCCTGTCTGCATCTAATCTAGAAACAAGATTGTAATATTTATATGTCTGATTAAATCTGTAGTGAATTGCCCATAAATGAGCTAAAATTGATTTGAGATGCAATTTCATAACTACAGACTCCTCACTTTCCTATCTTGAGGTAGGAATATATTCCTATATTTTGTGAGGTAAAAATAAACCTGAAAAAAATTATGAGGACATTAACTCTACTTCTTTGCAAAATACCTGCTTTATCTGGAAACATAGAGATTATATTGAAGATAGAATATCAGTCCTAATAAAAGTTTACCAATTTTATAATACACTACATATTTATTCAGTAGCAAATATTACTAATTAAATGGAAATTAAGCCAAGGGAGATTAAGCTATGAGTTGCAGTTATGAACTGGGAGTAAATGCATATTGAATTCAGTAAGGCTTACTTCGGAATAGAATCTTACAAGATCACAATAAAAAAACGCCTTTAAAAACGCATATAAAATATATAATGTGTAAAACATTAATTCCCAAGTTATCAAAGATCTTTGATTTCCATTTTAGGGAAGTGGACAAAAAGTTAATGAAGGAAATTTAATCAGAAAATTCAGTTTAGACAAAGCAGTTTTTCCCATTCATCAGTGTTTAAGAACTACCATATTAGAGATTGTTTCATTTACCCACTGTGGGTTTATGCTTAATAAACTGCTACCTTTAAATATAAGACATGCAGATATACTTTAAGATATTTGCTGTATTTCCACTTATCTAATTAATTTGGAAGGAAGGAATGGGAAAAAAAACCAGCCATTGTTTTAGGAACAGCTTACCTGTCTGAAATTAAACTGATTGCTTGACAAACTGAATTGGCTGGTATTGACAAACTGAAATAAGGTAATAAACCAAAGATATTATGCAGATGTTATAGTTATAAAGTGCCATACTTGAATTCCTTTAAGTATTTTCCATGGGGAATGGAATTTTAACTGGGACTTTAAATAAAATTATGGATTTATTCTTTTCTGTTAAGTTTCTGGATTCACTTTATTATTTTGGACAATCATCACAAAAATGGAAGCAACACAAACAAAAACTATATTAAAGGAAAGAAACATATACCTCCAAATACCACAAATGATTGTGGAGAAAACTGATGCCACTGAGATATTTTTGAAAGTCCAAAATGCCCCATTTTTTGTCAATACCTACTTGAATCCGTCTACGTTTTTTCAATGCTTCTTCCATCTTTTACTTTTCAAACAAAATGTTTATGGGGGGAAGAAAAGACAGAAATGTTGAGCAACTCTTCAGCTGGTGGTATAGAACTAAAAGCCCTCAATCTGAAAGCATCTTGCAGATCAAGTGATACCAGATGGCTAGTGTTGGCAGATGTGCAGACACAAGGGGGAGATATTGACATGTGTGAATAAAGCTCTGGTTTTACAGAAGTGCTGATGTCTGCACATGCTTAATTGCCTAGGATGGTTGACTGTCATTGGGAAGAGAAAAAAACACAAAACTGGGGAGATTGAAAAC
Source organism: Pseudonaja textilis (assembly GCF_049901715.1). Taxonomy (NCBI): domain Eukaryota; kingdom Metazoa; phylum Chordata; class Lepidosauria; order Squamata; family Elapidae; genus Pseudonaja; species Pseudonaja textilis. The sequence continues at coordinate 199,242,729 of NC_141991.1, read as the reverse complement.
AAAATAAATTATCCCAGAGAAAAGCACAGGAGCACTCTTGTTAGAAAGTAAGACTGTGTTACACGAATTTGCAACCCGTAGTTATTGCACAATAGTATCTACTTGCAATCCAAATAACCCCTGAACTATTCAGAACAGAAAAGGAAGTTTTAAAAAATGATTGCATTATTATTCTTATATTATTTTATTTAATAACTAACAGATATTTCACCTTGGATGGCCTTTTACTGAACCCAGTTTAGAACAGTCATTAAGATTTAAAGAAACTATTTTAATTTATTCATTATTCTGTTTATAACTGCAGCAATAATGTTATTCTTCTTCATGGATGGAAAAACTTCTGCTGTGTTCATAAATATCAAAGAGACACAATCTGAAATAATAGTGTGTCATGTAAAATGTAAATAAGAATCAGGAAAAAGCCCTACACAATATTTTAGGGACTAAATCACAAGTTGTCATGAACAAGTTACTAATCTTTTTATGCACTTTGATAACTATATGAGAAATATAATGAATGTCATCTTGCTTTCCTGAAACCCTTCAAGAACAATAAGAATGTACAGTCCTAGGTGTAAGAAGGGAAACCAGTAGATGCAGCCCACATTATCAATTAAAACTGATGTTAAAATATTTTTTGCATGTTGAGATGTTCAAAATATCTGGTAGTAAAGCCCATTTTCTATTTGTTCCACAGTATTACTCACTGTAGTTGTAGAACAATATATAGGTTACTTTCTCTGCAAACAAAACTAAGAAGGTGTGAACTGAAGCACAGTATCTTTTGTCAATCCAACTCAGATAACTTTAGCTAAAATATTTATCTAACTAGAAATTAATGTAGGAAATTATTTTCACAAAAAGCTTCTATGTAAACCATTTTATAATGGGGGAAAGGTAAAAACTTGTTGTTTTCTCAGAACATGAATTATTCTTTTAGAGGTCAAAAAAGAAAAGTGCTGTCTCTTTTGTACTTTTGATTTCCTTTTCAGAAAATGGACAGCTACACTGGCTCCAAACACCATCCCATTATAGTAATCTGTGATGCTCAAGGCTTGAAGAAATTTTGGGAAGAAATAATTGAAACATACACCAAGCAAAAAGAAACTGAAGATTCTCGATTGCACCAAAGTGCATTAAATAAGTGAGTGATTTTATCTGCATTAAATTCAACTTGCTTAGCAAAGATGCATTACAAGTTTCAAACTGAATATATCTAATATTTTTATCAGTCTATGTTCAACTGAACTGAATTCACTGGCCAAGACAGAATTTCTTTCCGGAGAGGCCTGGACAAATATATCTTTGGATGCTTTATATAAATGATATGCTAGTCCAAAGGCTGACAACAGAATTGCTGATATATTGTCTTTTCCCCAAAGCAATCAGTCCCTGATTCATTTATCCACATGGATGATGCTTTGCATATTTATGCAAGGCCACCATTTATTCTATGAGCTTTAGTTCATCTGGAAGCTGGCAAAATTAAAATAACATTGTCCTTATAAACGTATACTTCTATTTCATGAAGAAAATGTGCAGATTACCAAGATAAGCTTAGCCAGATAAAATCATATAAATGTCATTAAATATTAATGTATTTGAGGCCCCCTCCACAAGTCCATTCCAAGCGGATTTGTTTCAACTGGTCAAGAAATACTTTTATTTCACAGACTTGATGACTTGAGACATGGAATAGAAATGCCAAATATATTGCCAATCCAATCAACTAAAATGGTGATATGGACTACAGGTAGTCCTCACAACAATTCCTTTAGTGACCATTCAAAGTTTCAACGGCAGTGAAAAAAGTGACTTATTACTAATTCTCACACTTATGACTTTTGTGGCAGCCCCATGATCATGTGATCAAAATTCAGATGCTTGAACTGGTCCATACTTATGACTGTTGTTCATCTTTTGAGACCTTCCAACAAGCAAAGTCAATGGGGAAGCCAGATTCACTTAACAACTGGGTTATTAATTTAACAACTGCAGTGATTCAGTTAACGACTGTGCCAAGAAAGGTCATAAAATGGGGCAAAATTCATTTAAGAAATGTTTTACTTAACAACAGAAACTTTGGACTCAACTGTGGTTGTAAGTTGAGGATTACCTGTATATTTAGAGAAAAGGTCTACTAAGTTAAATGGAGTCAATTCCTTAAGAAATATGCATAGGTTTACTCTTCACTACTGCAATGAATTATGCACACTTCAGGTCTGAAACACATAGGGCAGTTCCATGGCACTGCTTTCCTACTACTCTGGTTCCACATCTGATTGACTTCATACTGTTGTCTGCATTTAGGAAGAAAGCTTATTTTGGATTCTGCTATTTATTACAAACGGCAGCAAAGCTGCTATTTTCCTTGGAATATAACACCAAGACATGGTAGAACTCATGCGCAAATTGTTTTGCTGTTGGCAGGAACTCTTGGCTCACTTCAGCTCCTAGTTCCTGGAATCAGTCCAAGCATCATCCTCTCTCTCTTCTCCCCAGAGATTCACTGTGCTATTCCTGGAGCTGTTCTCCTCTTGTATGTTTAAAACCCATCTTCATTCTCTTCCAATCCAGTCACCACTACAACACATAACTAGGGTCACAACTATGGGGAAATGTCTGGTTACAAAACTGCTAACACACTCACATTTTATTTTCACAAATCACCAAGAGTTTTTTTTTTTTTAGTGCTACTGAGGAACAGCTGCAAGGAAGCTTGGAAGCCACTGGAAGATCCCACACATTCTTTTAATACTCCATTTCCTCCTCTGTACTTTGCCTTTCACATTTTGGGGGCAGTTCAGCAAAAAATGCACATAAATATTGATACTGAAAAATGGAGAGGGGAAGAAGATGTTCACAGAAGGGAGAGTTTTATTAATTCAATCAATTTATATGGCTACCATGTCAGGGTGCTAACTGTGAATGGCTAAAAGCCCTTAAATTCCAAATACAAAACCCAAAAACCAATGCATGTTAATAGCAACTAAGAACAAATAAATTAACTACAAACCAATAATCCCACTGACCACTACTAAGAATCTAACTATTATACCTGGCAACACACATCCAGATCTTCAAACTTTTGGAAAAATCAGTAGGCTTAGTGCCAATCTAATTTCAGGAGCAATAATGTTCCAGGCAGCCCAAAAGCAAAAGCAAGTTTTCTGGGTTTGGAAAGATGACACATCTTAATGAACAGGACCTATAGAGAATATCAGATTATCAAACTGAATGGGAAATTTACTAATTCTTAGTAGTTGCTTCTCTGATAGAAGCTTTATTTTCAGTTTCTTTTAGTATCCTTTGCCAAACATTTCTTCTCTATTTTTTTCAACCATTTTTTTCACCTGAGGAAAATAGTTTTCTTCCTTCCACCCACAAAAGAGAGCATTTTGCTGAACTTCTCCTACAATCTCTTCCAGTTGCCTTAGCTATACGGTGACTAAGAAATGTGTGAGAATATTTGTCTTTTATTCATCCCTCCCTTGGTGTCTGTTTCGGTTAAACCCAAAAAGAAGACATTGTGAACAAATTCCTCATCCTGAGGTTTTTCAAAACAGGCAGTTAGGGAACTTCTAGAGCAGAGGTCGCCAACCAGTAGTCTGTGGACCACTGGTGGTCCGTGAGAATATGTTGGTGGTCTGCAGTGCACTTGTGTCTGCAACAGAGGTGATACCAGCGGCAGATGGACTGATGCGCGTGGGGAGGGTAGCGTACAGGAGATCACGGCAGCCCTTCCTGGGTGTTCCCTTGCTGCAAGGGGAGGGTGCAATCTCCCACGCCCCTCCCCTCAGGAGCCGCCAAGTGCTTGCCGCCCCTCTAAATGAATAAACAACCAACAGTCTAAATGAAAGTATATCTCTTAGTGTCTCCTGGGATTGTATAATTAATAAAGAATATTTGAGAAGGGAGAATGCAAGAGTGTGGTTTGAATTTAAAAAAGGCTAACTGATTAGACTGGTATTTGAGAATACCACATTTGCTACAGGGTGGATCAAAGGTTATACTGTATGTTCTGAGACATTAAATGAATCAGAGAACAAATAGCTATACTGAGCAATTATTATATCCTTCTGCCAGAAGTTCATCCAACATATTTAAGGGTTAGAAGATTGGGGTCTGAACAAGATAACCTCTGAAGACTTTTGCACAAAGTACATAAGAGTCTGAAGTGGGTTTAATCTGCCTGTGTGCTAACTGAACTCCCAGTTTCAAGGAAACTTATATGTTCAGCCAAAGACACTGATAATCCCACAGCAGAACTTTATGTTCAAATCACAGAGACCTACTAAAACTTTGCAGCAGGGACACACAACCATCCCAGTCTAGTAAGCATGATTGGAATTAAGAGAACATATCATCAATTCCCTCACAAAAAGTCCTCAAGGGAGTCTTGTTCTTCACAAAACAGCTGCCATGTTGGGTACGAGCAATCATAAAACACTGATTTACCACAAAATGAAATGATGAGGCTGTTTTCCGTTATTTCCTATAATTTAACAGGATATTTTCTTCTTTTTATGTTAGTGTTTTTCCTAAGCAACCAACCGCACTTTCAAACAAATCACCAAGCTGCAATCAGGGTTGTGCAAAATTCATATCCCTCAAAATTCTGGGCCCAATTCAGTAGATTCCAGAAGTAAATCCCCTGAATCAGAAGTGATTTCAGTTGTTCCAGACACGATGTTCTAGATAAAACAGACTTCTTTCAAGGCCAGACCATCTTGGGACCTCTTGTACCGCTTCCAATTTGGAGGGTTTTCTTCAGCCTGGTCTTGGGGGAAACTGAACCTTCTATCTCCAAATCTGAGTTTTAAACATTCCTAACTGTAAACCCATCTACAATTTTGTTTCTAAAAATAGCTTTGGTGCATGTGGAATCCAGAAACTCTTGTAAATGCATTTGATGTTAGATTCTTTGCTTTGAAATATGTCAGGCTCCTGTTGCTGTTTTGGGTTGGGTTATTTCAGGGGTGGGATTCAAATTTCTTAACAACCGGTTCTGTGGGTGTGGCCTAATTTGTGGGCGTGGCTTGGTGGTCATGTGACTGGGTGGGCATGGGTTGGTGGTCATTTGACTGACTGGGCATGGCTTGTATGTAAATATTATAAATATTTATGTAAATACTAATTATTTTATTAAAAAAGAGCAACTTTTACCCAAAATCAGGCAACGCAGGCAGATTGAGTTGCTCACAGAATCACAGATTCACTTAGAGATGTACGATTCTGCAATCTGCTACCTGAGTCTGCACTGAAAAATAGAAGCTTCAGTCCTAAGGAAGGTTCAACTCTGCTTTTAGATTAGCTAGAAATCAAGGAATCCAATGATTTCCTGCTTTCTAGCTAATCTAAATCTCCTGGCACAGCAGAACAGTTGATAGTCGGGAAAAATAAAAGGAAAAATAGGCAGGCAAGTTTTATGGCACGCATGCGACGTAAGGAATGAGTGGGTGGGGCAGGGCCAGCCAGTGACGTGATTTGCCAGTTCTCTGAACTGGACAGAATCATAACAACCGGTTCTATAGAACTGGACTGACCAGATAGAATCCCACCCCTGGGTTATTTGTTTTATTTCTTTTAATTAAAAGCAGATCTTGTTCTTAGCCAAGTAGAGTTTGGAACCTGCTTAATGACAAAGCAAGTGCTTATCATACTGCTTACCTCTTATCTTTCCTTAAGAGGGACAATAGCAACAGAGGCTTTTGTGTACTCTCCTCTCAATATAATTTTACTTCAGTGAATGAAAGGAGAATGATTCCAAAGGTTTCCTGTGGAGTCTTTATCCTAGGCCTAAAATATTGTTTACTTTTTGTCCAGAGTTTGGTGGAAAACTGATCTGACATAAACAGCTTCATCCTTACTGTTATATACATTAGTTTCAGCTATGGTTCCTTTTCTCATCACAAGATCAAACACATAAATAGCAATAGCACTTAGACTTGTATTATGCTTGATAGTGCTTTTATAGACCTGTGTAAACAGTTTACAGAGTCAGCATATTGCCCCCAACAATCTGGGTCATCATTTTGCCGACTTCAGAAAGATGGAAGGCTGAGTCAACCTTGAGCCATTCAGAATCAAACTCCTGGAGTGAGCAGTGATTTAGTCTGCACTATTGTATTCTAACCACTGCGCCACCATGGTCATAAGTAAATGCTCATTACTATTGAAAAAATATTGGATACCTTGCCAAATGGCATGTTTTGCCACAATATAGTGCCAATCGATTTCCACACAGAGAGAAAATATCAGATGCACAGCCAGATTCCAAGGATTAGGTTCTGATCTCCCCATCACATCATGTGGAATGCTTCCAACTAGATTAGTCCTCTCCTAACACACTGGGAAGCAGTAGCTAATGGGCAATTCCAAAAACATGAATGTTTATAATGAGGAACATTTTTCCTTTTACTAAAACCTTTTCTATACACACATTACATTATTAGCCAAAGCAGGTACATGGGAACCTGCCATATCAATACTTTGATTTAAAAAATAATGCCTTCTTGACTCAATGAATGTATTTAATTTATATTATTTTCTTTTTTTTGTTTTGTTCTGCTGATGGTGTGCTATAAAGAGTTTGATTCCCCAAGTTTCCTTGATGTCATTTCCAATACATGTACTATGTTATTTTTCCTATGAGATAGCCCTGAGCTGATGCTTCATCCAGAGGATATCTAAAGGAGAAACAGCATTGTATCTCTAATGACAGCATTTTCCCAGTTGTTTGACTCCTCTGGAATCTAGCAATGTCACCAAGCTTCATTCTGATGATGAGTTATACTATTAGTATTCTCTATCTAGCCCAAGTCAGAAGGCCAGAGAGATACCTAGGCTAAATTAACACATAACAAGTGTAATGGTGATGAAAGAAAAGGGACGCCAATAGCATTATACAAAAGACCTAGACTTCAAAAGCATTTAGATAAAGATTCACGGTATGTTCTTTCTTCCCAGGCTCCGACATGAATGGACTCTAAGGCTGGAAAATCAAATTAGGGTGCTTCAGAAGAACAGTGAAAATGGCAAAGTGCAGAATAACCTGTCTCCAATTGAAAATTTTAGCCAAACTGCTGACCAGACTTGATTTTGATCCTTGATGTTTCATTATGAATGTGAACAGAAATTAAAGTGACACCTGAGTTAAAAATAAGCTATTAAAAGACACAACATGGGTACTTTTTGCTAATTTTTATGAACCAATACCAAAAAAAAGGGGGGGGGGGAAACACTCATTCTTAGTTGAATATTGATCATTTATATGTATCATTAATTTCCATCTGCAGTCTTAGCTACTTATATTTGACAGGTGATAGCAATATAGTCTTTAAATGGGGAAAACTGGTCTTTATTGTGCCAATTATCAATGAATGTAGTGGTTAACTTTGGCTAATATAGTGTAGTTACTTGTGTATCTTGGAATGTTGTCAAACACTTTGGAATTCTTGAGGCTGAAACAACATTAGTTTTAGAAAAACAAAGTCTTCTCACAGGGATACATTAGAAGTAATAAAACTTGTCCCACAATTTATTTCCCCCCCAAGTTGAATTCAATACTAGGTCTTAAATATATGTCACTAGAAAAAATGTGTTGAAAGATGTATTAATTTTGCCCAATTGGAATTTAAAACACTAAGATTCCCCATTCTGTAAATGAACAATAAAAGTGACTCGACTCTTTGTATTTTTGTTTGTCAGGATGGTATTATAGATGTAGCATCACATTCATTAATTTTTTAAAAAAACCATCATTTTCAGTGCAACCCTATCTATGCTATTGAACAAAATCAATGATGCTCTTGTTAGGCTTCCTGCAGGCTCACATAAATTTTTAGGGGCTTGTAGCCTTACTAGCCTTACTGCAGGTTACACTAGTGATTCTCTCCTCCCCTGTGCTATTTTTGCCACTTTCTGGTGGTTGCCAATATAATACTGTAATCCAAAATTAAAAATATTACAGTTGCAACAGAAAGACTAAATGGCACTCTTCCTTTTTTTTCCTATTTTGTCTTCTTGAACCTTTAATATTTTTGTCTTAAATGGCACCCCACATCCAATTCTTGTTAAGTGCTTTGCCCAAAATGTTTAAATCTTTGAAACCCTCATTTTATTCCTTTTAATCCAGAAAACAATTAATCCACACTGACTCACCAACTAGATTTCTCTTATCCTGCTGCTCAAAAAATCTTTCTTTAGCTGTAATTGATTACATTTGAAAGTGTTTAAGAAAGCCTTATGTGACCAATAGAGGCTAGTCTCGCCATCTCCCTGAGTCATCTGACTGTGGCATTGATGGTTGGTGAACTGAACAGATTGTATGGGTGATCAAATCTGTGCCAGGGAAGGGGAAAGCACTAATGTAACACTAACACAGTTAAGGACAACTTAGGAACTATAGATCAAATGGAGACCATATCCTCAGGAAACAGCAGGAAAAAAAAGGTTGCTTGGACATATTTGTGCTATCGGTAAATACAAGTGAGAAAAGGCTTTTAGTATATGTTTAAACACATATTGTGGTGAGCCTCTTGTCCAAATGCACCTGTGATGACCCGGAGTGTAACACAAACATAACAAAATCAAAAACATAAATAAATGTCCTTTAATGCCTCCAACTTGGCTCCACTGTTCAATAATTCTCAGTTGGAGATAAAACTTACTCAAAAATAGTCTTCAAAAGAAAGAAATACAGTCCAAACTTAATGAGCAGATAGAGTTGAAATAAAAAACCAAACAAACTACAATGATGAAATTTCCACAACGGACCAGGATTACCAAATTCAAGGAGATAACAAGGCACAGTCTGTTGGAAGGACACCAACCAAGATAAGTTCAGTCCAAAATAAAACACGCTTTGCTTCTGACAACGCTGTGTCATAATCGTCTCTCTTATATACTAGTCTCCCCAGCTGCAACCAATGAGGAGGATCATGGCTGCTTCCTCTCTTGTAAGCCAAGTTGTTTCCTTCTCTGTTCCTCCCTGCGTGTCCTAGGATGCAGAGGGGATGGGCCTGGCTCTTCCTCTGACAGCCCAGCTGGCCTCTGCCATTCCCCAGCCTCCTCCACAACCTCTGGAGCCATACCTCCATTCCCTGTCATCTGTTCCTCCTCTCCCTCAGAGTCAGACACTAACAAGGGCATGACAGCACCAAAGTAGAGTGCGACGTAGCTTAAGATCCATTCTGTATTCAGACTATTGGGCAACTAAAACTCAACAATTCCTCCCTCAAAGCCAGAATCTCCTATTCCACAGACCTAGTAAACATAGCGACAAGATGTTTCTTAAGTTAATGATAACAAACAAAGTGAAAGAAAAAGAACCAGGGTATCAGGCATATACATTTGGATATTTTTTTAAAAAAGAAGACAAAATAAAAGCAGGATTATTTAAAACAACAACAACAACACAGGGTCAGCCATCGATCCATCCTGAGATAGAGTCCGGACTGCCACAGCGCAGGATGGGCAAGCTGTGGGGAAAGTAAAGTAGCGAAGGAAGTATAGCCATAAAAAACATTCTTTCATCAGAGATCAAGGACAAGCTGCTGGCACCTGGTGGGGAATGACTGAAATTTGGCAGCAGCTGAGACCAGAGGTTGATTGGCCAATTTGACCTGGGAGTCACTAAATGGAGCAGGCAGGGTATGAGTTTTAGTGTGTGAGTGGGGGGGGGAATGCGGGAATTCAGTTTTGGGTTTTCCCCAGATGTGCCAACATGACTTCTCTAAAAAAATTCTTACTTTGATGGACTTTGTCTTGGAGTTCTGAATTGTCTGGAGAGTTTACTTGGAACGCACAGGCTATATAGAAAAATAACATGCTTTGACTTATTGTGGAACACAAGACAATTAACGTCAAGAATACCTTTATAAAGAAACAGGAAAATTACAACTTATCAAAGACATCTATTAATTTATCAAAGCATTCAAGGAAAATTATACAGAAAACCTTTTTCCAGTCTGAAGTTTAACCAATCCAACTTACTTATGAAACCCTTCTTAAAGGAACTTGTTTTTTCCTCATGGCAATGCAGAAGTCAAGCTATTTCTTAAAGCACCAGTAGGCCAGACAAGGAATAATGGATGGAAACTGAACAAGGAGAGATTTGACTTGGAAATAAGGAGAAACTTTCAGATGGTGAGAACAATCAACCAATGGAATAGCTTACCTTCAGAAGTTGTGGGAGCGTCATCCCCTGAGACTTTCAAGAAGAGATTGGACTGCCATTTGTCAGAAATGGTATAGGGTCTCATGCTTAGGTGGGGGTGTTGGACTAGATAACATACAAGGTTCCTTCCAACTCTGATTGTCTATAATCTAAGTGCAAAGAATTTATATTGATGTTTATTTGCGTAGTTACACTATTCCTGTTAAGTAAAATGTGAATAACATCAAGAGTTTGGTTTCATATTACTATAATGTAGAAATATACATTATCAGAAATATTATACATTATTATAAAGCTTATTAGATACTTAGGAACCAAGGACTTGGCAGCCCAAGGAAACAACAACCAATAGCCAGCCATCAATTGGAAACCACAGCCAGGCACCACATAAATATGATGCATAGAGTAGCCCAAGGTACACATTCCAGTAGAGAGAGGTTTCCTGAGGATGGGCTCCAATAGAAGTCCGAAAGCTTGAAGACTAAGCCTCTGGTCTGGTGACTGACTCAAATTGGATCCAGAAATAAACAACTTAGCTGACATGACTGGGGATATGTCCAATACACTTAAACAGTAGGTTATGTTTTACAGTGTTGCTCCCCCTTTCTCCCCCCCCCCTCTCACACACACACAATCTTTTGCCTTTCCTTTGGCTGTCCAGTACTAGGGGCTTCCCTTCATTTTACGTAAGATAAATGAGAAAGTATGTAATTCACGTTAACTAGACTAGAGAATACCACACACACAAAAATCATGCTAATAAGTAATTTGAGAATAAGCAGCCCTATTTAAAAGAAAAGAATAATGTGACTCATAAAATGAATATCTATATCCATGCAGATTCCCTACCCCCAAATACATCGCATTTGTGAAAATATATGGGGGAAAAGTAACACTATAGCAAATCATTGTTAGCCTGAAAGGAGGGGCTGGGTACAGTCTGATTTGCTAGGTATGGACACCAAGCCTATAAGCTACTGCCAACATCACAGGTTGCTTCCTGGGTACTAAAGGGTCCCATGCTTTAGCTCTAAAATGCAATTTTATGGCATTGCCACAGGAGATAGTCTATTACTATCAAACAGGAAAGCATGCAACTTTACTTTTACTGTGTTCTCTCTTAAATGGTCCTCATCCCATTGATGTTGCCAGGGTAGAATTTGCTCAGTCGGTATCTTATCATCACAGTTAATTGTAAGTTAAGATGCCATGTAATTTTTATTGACTACAGCAGCAGATGTGCTTCCCAAATACTGCAGTCATGCCTTTGTCAAGGGAATGGAATAAGTGATTCACACTCATGTACTTTCATTAAGACAATTAAATGACATCTTGAAGAATGTGACTGAGTCCATGCTGACTTGCAGCCCACTAGTTGATAGCATCAATTGCTGTGGTAGAAAGTTCACTCATGTGTTCCATAACTGACTGTATTTACAAATGATATCATCAGGCCAACTCAGTGTTAAAAGAACTATTCTTATTGATTTTAAATAGTTGTACCTGCTTTGTATTTTTAGAGAATATTCATGTGGAATAGACTGCAAATAGATTTCAGAATCAAAAGGTTTTCCTAGATTCTGGAGTTGGCTGACAGATACAAAAATTATTTATGCTGTAAACAGACAGCCTATCTTTAAGAACATTCCAGAGTATCATGAACATTATTTATTCTTGCAAGTACATAAAATACAGTTTATTATCAATCAAGTTCTTGATAACACTTGATACAGACAGTTGCATGTCTGTAAAGACTGAAATAAAACTCATTTCTAATAAAAAAGACAAGTGTGTGTATCTTATGCACTCTCTTCTTACCTCTCATTATGTGTGTTTGTGGATAGATAGATAGATAGATAGATAGATAGATAGATAGATAGATAGGCAGGCAGGCAGGCAGGCAGGCAGGCAGGCAGGCAGGCAGGCAGGCAGGCAGGCAGGCAGGCAGATAAATAGAACAGGGGTAAGTAAATTTGGTGGATTCAATAAGAACATCTGCATCGATTTGGAAAACCAGTTCAATCTGAATGATTGGTTTATCTGAACCATTTCTTGAAACTGGACATGATTTGATTTAATTCATATCATATTCAGTTTGATCTACCAAATCATTTTGATGCTGCAAATCAATCTCACTTCAATATTTAATTAAGCAGTAAATATTTGCACAGAGTTAGTAAAGAGCAAACAGTACTTATAGTTTGCATAAATGCATTGTTTATAGTGAATCTCTAGGAAGTTTTAAAGATAGAGCTTTTGATAGGTCAACTCAAGCTGTTATTGTGAGAGCTGAAGCTACTAGGGCTAGAAGTAGAAGCCTGGGACCAGAGGAGATTCATCAAAATCCAGGGTAGAAACGCCCTTCAGTTTCAAGGCCAGGAAACAAGAAACAACATCCATCATCACATAAGAATGGGAGAAAGAGAAGTAAGATTTAAACTCTGATCTGTTATAAATGGAAAGCTTGATTGATTGCTTCTGTAGTCAATCTTCCTCAATATTAGGGTTTTTTGAAACAGTATAAAAGCAACTTACCTATCCAAGACTTGACCTTGACAATGATGGCTTATAGGAATGGATGACAGGAGGAAGATCCACAGACTAGGCAATAGTCTAATAAGAATCAGTCTGCAGGTGGGGAGAAAGGGTGGGAAGCATTTCAAAAAGAACCCTCCCTAGTTTTCTAAGTAAGAAAACTAAAGAGAGGAGGGGAGAAGTATTCTCAGTCTTCCTGGAACCTGTTAAATGTAACCTTACAATAAGTATAATACTGATGCTCCTGCTTGTGTTTCTTGTCTGGATTACCACAAAGGGCTAACATTGATTCTTCCCTGTTTCCTGGGTTTGAGTTCCTAAGCAGAAATTTCTTGTGTTCTTGGCTCAAACAGCTACCAAAACCTGAATTAGCATTTGGACATCTGGACTTTTTTATGCTATTCTGACCTTGCCATCTTGTGTTCTTTTCATTTCAGTGGGTAAAAGAATAAAAAAAATTATATAATATTTCCTGATCAATCAGTAATTATCATACCAACCAGGGGTGGGATTCTACCAGTTCACACCTATTCGCTAGAACCGGTTGTTAACATTCTAAGCAGTTCGGAGAACCGGTTGTTAGAAGAAATTACTAGCCTAATCCTGTAAGGAAGGCAGGAAGGAAACATTCTGGTGTTGCTTACAGAAACTGTCTCTCCGTTAACCCTTATTACATTCTTGGCAGGACTAGACTTCCTGTCTCAGGAACTTCTCTGGAGTTTTTTCCCCCTCCTTTGCTGGTACTTTGCTTGTGTGGAGTGACCATTTAAAGTTACAATGGCACTGAAAAAAGTGACTTATGACCATTTTTCACACTTATGACTGTTGCAGCATCCCCACAGTCATGAGAGGCCGGGAGAAGAGATTGTGCCTTGATGTGAGTGATATTGAGTTGGCCACACCCAGCCAATAACATGACTTCCAAGCCATGTTCACCCAGTCACATGACCACCAAGCCACACCCACCACCCAAGCCACGCCCACAGAACTGGTTGCTAAAAATTTTGAATTCCACCCCTGGTACCAACCCGGTTTATTTCCCATTGCAATCAATCTTGTATGAGATGAGAGAAAGATATTCCATCAAATACATACACACCAAAATGTGCTTGCAGTTTGTTTCCATTTTTATACCTACACTGATATAGTGCATGTATTTTATAAGAATAGCACAAGGCTATTCTTTGGAAATGAGATGCATGGTGGAATGTGAATGTGAACACCATAAATGGAAGCATTCAAATTCATTTGGATAACATCCAGACAACTAGGTTAAAGTGCTATCCTTGAGTTGGATAGGTTGCAAACTTCTCAGAATAAAGTATACTGTCACAATAATAAGGTCAGTGACTGGTGCTAATGTTATTGTTTTAATGTGGGACAACTAAGGAAAAATGATTGCTAGATTCCTTCAATTTTCAACAAGCAATGCCTGCTGGTGAGAAAACCACTAGTGTGCCAAGTATCTTGCCTAACAGGGATGAGTCAGGATTTGGTGAGCATAGCTGGGTGCTTGAAAAGGCATGCTTATCTATTGTCTGACCAACTAGAGGCAATCTCTTCCTACAAACTATCAGTTGGGCTAGTTTTGGAAACAGGTCTAGTGCTCTTTTAAAAGCATGTCCCAAATTAGATCAGTTGATAGACTACAGGCATAGATAAGGAACACACAATGAAGCGGGAAGGATCAATTGATACTGAATGAATTCAGCTCTTGCACTAGTGCTGCAAGGGAAGGGCTGTGCTGGCACTATGTACTATTTGGTCCAAATGGCTGCCCATTGAAGCAGAATGAAGTCAGTGTGATGGCTAGAATGGACAAGTTCAGAAGCAAAGTGTCTGAAACGAAAATGATTAATTATAAAAGCTGTACTTTACTGTCAATTTATCTTGCTACTGAGAAACAAGTAACTCTTAGCCTACTTAAAATACCCAGGCCCAAGGGGAAAATGTTAGCTTTGAACTTTGGCTGCACAATTTATATGGCTTCAATCTTAGAGTTTGCAACAGCGAGTTCTCTGTTATTAATGCCTTTTCCAGTGTCTCCAATAAAATCTTATCAAGAGCTGTGTCCTTGAATCTCTCTATGCAAGCCCTGTTGTTCAAGAAGCTGACAGTAAGCAAGATGACTTCACCCCAAGCATACAACACATTAAAAGAGTTTTTTTTAAAAAAAAATACAGCCATGAAGAAGCCTTTGTAGTCAAAAGCAGTGGAAAATCTGTAATACACTCAAAGGTGATAGAATCAGCAACACACGGTTGGCAGCATCTGACTCTCATTTCCTTCTGCAGTATATAGTACTAGCTCTCTCTTAATCATGTATTTTAGGTCTGGTACACTTTCAAAAGAATACTGAACCCATGTTTATAAGGAGCCCAGAAAAGGCCTGCTTCAGAAAGCTCTAGTCAGATACTCTGGGATAATCAGCCGGTCAAAAAGCCATGAAGGGCACTTTTCTGAGACTAGGATGGAGATGACCACAGTAATCTAAAATGGTCAACAAAATTTAGGCTTAGGCTTGTTGAAGTATGCTAGATCTTATCCATGTCATATTCTATGTTGCGAGAAAAGCAGAAAACACTATTTTAAAATTGAAACTGGTCGAAAGACAACTTTAAGCTGTTTCAGCTGTTTATTGAAGATAAGACAAGTCAATGTCATGAGCATATGGCATAAAGTAATTACAACTGAATATCCCATATTTATGAATATGGGATATGAACTATGAACATGAACAGGGAAATAAATGTGACCGAAGGATGCTGAAAAATGAATCTTTCATAATTATGCCATGTATTTTCGATATAGTATCTGAATATATGAATTCCACAGAGTATAGAAATAATACAACAAAAACAGGTAGTGATTTGGGGGTGGAAAAAAGCCTGAAAAGAAGCAAAAATTCTCTTTTGGAGGAAAAAATAATTGCCAGAATGACCTAATTGATGAAAGCTGTTTAAATCATCACCCTTTTAGTGATTTAAATTTGCATTGCATTCCTTATCTTAAAATGTGCAGTTAATGTTGTTTACCTCCTTTAACATCCAAATCATGTGTAAAATTCATGATGGAATGTCCAGTGTTTTATTCACTATTCCATAATGTCCATTAGTGAGCTCTTCGTAGTTTTCATTTTCCAACAACATAATTAAAACGTAAATAGCATTTTTACTGCAGACATTCAGTCTGCATAGCATGAACTAAATTCTCTCATTTCTTCAAAAAAGAAAAAATAGAGAAGAAAAGGAATTAAAATCTCTGAGCTTTTTTTCCTGACTGCATTAACTCTTTGAATAAATTTACCTGGTCTTATAGACAAACACAAGAACCTTATTCCGTGATGTAAAGGCAGATCCAATAAAAATGACCCATTGTACAGAGCAACAATTTTCATATTTTCTGGAGCTAGAAATCAATTTAATCTTATCCTTCAGCACAGATCCCACTTTGGATGATATGTGCAATCTTTTCATTTCATTTTTATTTGCATACTGCACCTTCTCTGACAATGAAAAAGCAGAAATGCCACAAAATAGGGTAAAGGCAATATGGATTCAGTGGTGTACCAGCTAATGTCTAAGCATAAAGGGCTTCATACAAAAATACAAGAACAAATGTGGTTCACAAATCTGCACCCCTAATGCTCAGAATGAAAAAGTGCTAAGCAGTTACAGACAAAAAAGATCAAGAAATGGTGAACCAACATTTACCCTTGCCACAATTCTGCTTTAGGTCAGTGCTTTAATACATACAAATATACATACACACATACATGAATGTCTAGTTCTTATTATGGATATCAGCATTTAGTTTCCTCTCTATCCAATAATAAAATAAAAGCAAGCAGTATATAGGCCACTCGGTTCCCAGTGCTGGAAACTCTATAACCATCATGTTTTTATCAATGTTAATTTAGAAGATGGAGAAAATTGTATGCTTTAATTTAGGATTATGGTCCTTCAGGAACAAATTTCTCTCTGAAGGCCTCTGATGAGACAAAATCTCCACTAGACAGCTAAAAATAAACTTCATGAGAAGTCATTCAGCTCAACGTCATTCCACTCCAAGCGACAGATTCATCAACACAAATACAGCTGCTCTTAAAATATTGTGAAGAGCTTTCTCGAAAAGAAGTCATTTGAAGGGCATAATCTAAAAACATTTAGAGGAGAATCACCTTTTTCTTCATAAGAGTTAGTGTCTCCTGAAAACCACATTCTCCCATGTGGTAGAATATAATGTGTTGCCTTGAATAACCTTTTTTCTCACACTACTTACTGAAAGAAGGAAATGCACATATAAAGTTGATAGTAAAGCATTTTAAAGTGGTTTCTTTTTCCTTTTTTCTTTTTATTATGGTAAACCACCAAAAAGGATTGGACCTAGGTAAGAATTCCTCAATTTGTTTCCTTGCAATAACCTTTCTGAGCTCACACTAAGACTTATTTTTATCAGGCAACTGTACGATTGTATTGGAAGCCTTAAAATTTTATGAACTCAGAATGCTAATAACAGGATGAGCAGCAACAACAGCTCTTTGACTGAGTAGGTCTCAAACCATGTACCCAGTTGAAGATATAGAAAAGCATTCTTACCCTAAGATTGTGATAAAGAAAAACGTTCTTACCCTGTATAAGCCTAAAAAAAAACTGCCCCAGGAAAAGTTCCCTTTCCAGAGATGTAGAAAAGAAAAATGCAGTTTCTGCTTTTCACTATCACTTCTGCATCATGACAGAAACCTCACCTGTAATACATTTTCTTTCGGTGATACTCCAGTTTGCATTGGTCCTAACCTCAACTCTGTCATTTTTCACATTTCCATCAGATAAAGTCATTTATTAAACATTGTAGAAAGCTCATGCTTCCCTAGCCAGTATTAAAATTTAGAGACCTTTTACTGATGGTGTATTTAAAAAATAAAATCAAGATTTCTTATTCTATGAGTGTGTGTGTGAACTTCTGGTGTCTGCCTGGATTAGTCCTTGCGGTTTTCTTGGCAAGATTCCAGCCCTTGCCTTCTTTCTAGGGCTGAGATAGAAAAACTAGCTAAGGTCACCCAACTGGCTTTCTGTCTAAAGTGAAACTAGAACTCATGATCTCCTAGTTTTTGGGCTGGTGTCTCTGTTCAAACCCTATTCAAACTGACTCTTTTCTTATTTTAAGTCTGGTCCAAAGAAACTTGGAGCACCAAGCACACATTTGCATAAAGTATGTTTGACTCATGATATTTAATTGTCTGTATCCTTTGGCAACTGGCACTCTTCCTCCCACGTCTTACTAATTGTACCTAGAACCGTGGTGGCACAGTGTTTAGAATACAGTATTGCAGGCTAATTTTGCTGACCTCCAGCAGTTCAATTCTCACCAGCTCAAGGTTGACTCAGCCTTCCACTCCTCTGAGGTCGGTACAATGAGGACCCAGATTATTGGGGGCAATATGTTGACTCTTTAAATTGCTTAGAAAGGGCTGCAAATACTATGAAGCAGTATATACACCTAAGTGCTATTTCTATTATTATTACAAAAGGAAAAATGCAATAAAATACAAACAAAGGAAAAGCTTATTTTTAGAACCATTGCGTGTAAGTCTCACATTGCGTCCCACACAACACAGACAATGTATGGTTAGTTCAGAAATCACCTGCCACCATTTTACTGGCTTTCTTGCCTAGAAAACATAAAACTGCAAATTGCTGAAAGTGGGCCTGATGACATGAATTTTCTTACCTCTAAATACAGAAGTTATTCTTGTGTTTCATTTAAGAAATAGCCTTTTTTAGATGCTGCTCGTAAATTCATTTTGGATGTGAGTCCAATAGTAATTATGAGGTTTTGTTGTTTCAGTCCAGATTGCCTATCCTATCACTTTAAGCATACATCTGTGTTCAGTTTTGCATACTACAAATCCTTCTTAATATTTTTAAAATATAATAAATCTATTCATTTTTATCTATGAGCTATCTATGTTAAATATAACAAATCTATTCATTTTTATCTATGGACAGATTCTGGGTCTGTATGCAATTTGTAAAAGAATTAAGAGCTTTATTTTCTATTATTTCAGCAGAATTAATTATTTACATTTCAAACACTCTCTTTTTAATAATAAATGGTTTTGCAAGAAATCCATCAATGAAATGCTGTGTTGAAAGACACAGAAAACCAGTTACAATTGTGTGTGGTAGGCATAAAAGATATGTCACCCTCAATTAATGAAACATGTTTTTGTAAACATCAAATACATGGAAATGAAGAATGTGCATGCACATGTTATTTTCATGTTTATTAACATAATTAATATAAGATGTGTGGCCGAGTTCATATATTACATTAAGCTATGTTTCTTTATCTAATGTATTTTGAATCCGCTGCACCAAGCCATAAAACATGATCTACAAGCCAGAGTGACTGCATTCACAAATCATAATAAATCAGAATCCTAGAAACCACAATACTGCTTAGTTCGATGTGTGACTATTAGGAAGGGGAATGTAAAGTTAACAAGCCTGTTTAGTCAGCTTAACAACTTAAAGCAAAGAGCCGAATATAGTAAGTAGTTTTGTGTCTTTGGGCTGAAAAATTGATATAGATGAGCATTATACTAAGAGCTGAATCCTAAGGAGACATGCAAAGCATAAATGGTCTCTATTGCTCCACAGACAAGGCTAGAATTAGTGACTTTGTGACTCAAAAATGACTTAAATGTTTTTTTAATAGTAAAAGATACTTCTCGAGTGGTAAATTTCACAGTTTTAGTCACAAATTGACTTCTGTGGACCTCACTTCATATTTAAGAGGTCCGTAAAGGGGACGTGCATAAGTGCACTAATGTGCCTCTTCCCTGTCATTTTATTTTTATATTATTTGTGTTTTTGTTTTTGTTTGACAAATTATAAATAAATAAAATAAAATGAGCAATCAGGCTGGCCAGTGCTTTTCAACTTTGACAACTTTAAGTTTAAGATACCTGGACTTCAGCTCCCAAACAACTGCTTCCCTTAACTTGTTCTACATTACAACAATAATGATAGAAAGAGTTGCCCTCTTTGTTCCTGTACCAGAATAAGATTAAATCTTATGCCAGAAGAGTTTTCTGTCAGTTCAAGGACTTGCACTCATCTGGCTGTGCCCTGTATCTTTCAGTGGTGGTTTTCTATTTTCCTTGTCCCCCCTCCACATTATTTTAATTTCCGTTATTTAAAAAATGGGACTGTTGCAAATGCCTCTATTTGTGATATGCCCCTCTACTATATTTGGGAGAACTATCTACAATCCAGAAACCCAACTCTGAGATAACTGAACCTTAAGTGTGCATCTTGCCAAAGCTTCATTCTGGGGTATTAGTGTCTAGGTTTTCTGGACAGAGGGCTTTTAGGGGATACAAACATTGATAGGTAAATTGATCCTGTATTTTGGCTGGGTTTCTCTTCTCTCTTTCTCTATCAAGGGGCATGATGGGAAGGCTGGTGATCAACTGCCAATGGCAGCAGCTATTAGCAACACATGGAAAGTGGTTCTAACAATCTGTTAAAATGAACAGATGCTCAGTTTTAATTTGGAGAAGGCAGAAATGAGAATTTAGTTGCTGAAGTTGGCCCAACCAAAGTACAGCCTCGGGAGAGGGAGTGACAACAGCTGTCTTCTGGAAAACTACTGTAGCATCTAATGGAACCACTGACTGCCATAGAGAGTCTGTCTGCTTATTTCCCGGAAGCTTTGTTGCTAATTAAAACAAGCAAGCCAAGGATATATTCAATTTCCAGAGCTCTTTCACCCAACAGAAATAAAACATTACAATGTTACCCCCTCGCCCCTATAGGAAGTGGAAAGCACATGATGGGAAAAGAGCAATATAGAACATTTCTCTAAGTACTCACCCATTGTTTTATTTATTTAATTAGTTTATCATATATGTATATGCTACTTTCTCACAGAAGGCTTGGACATCACTTACTTATGTGTGTGTGTACACTTTGAATGCAATGACAAAAAGACTTCATGACCAGAGTTTGTATATATTTTGCAAAACCCTAGGATTCTGTGTGAATTTGATGGGAATTTATGAGAGACTATTGGAGAAAAAGCATTAGATCATGTTTCATTATTGCTAAAGGCTAAGAGGCTAAGTCAATGTCTCATAAGGCTAGAGATATGCTTAATCTATTCTAAACTCTAAGCAATGCCCTTCTGGACTATGGGGAGCCTCTTCTGCCTCCATTCTGATGCTGCCTTCTAAAAGCTGGAAATAATTGGTTGTATCATTTCTTACCAACCACATATATTCATAATGAGCTATCCCTAACCAGGTCCTTCTAATGCAACACATAGGCTTAATCATGCAATACAGTTCCAATTGTTCAGCCAGAAATGTTAAGTGTGTTAACTTTGTGTGCCTTGGGGTTTAGCACAAAGCTAAAATAGCAAATAAGGGCATTTTGTGATCTTAATATTCCTCCCCTCCAACAGTTCCCCAATAGACCATAAGAGTTATGATGAAATGGTTACAATTCATCTAAATTCTTAGCCAACAGCGTAGCATTACCTGCAAGCAAAAGTAAATGTATATTCAACTCATGTCTCCAACTAACATATCTCTAACATCACCATGCTATTCTATGTAAGCTAGGCTCTTTAATCTAGAAATTATCTTGCAGGTCAACATAATAACCCACCAACTAGGAGTTAAGTGATGTGTACTGACAAATTTAGGATGCATGTGAATCTGATTTCTCTTATAAAGCAGCATGACATTATGGGCCTTTCCCTGTTATCAATTTATAAAGAGTCTTTTTCTGTTAATGATTTGAATTGTTCCCTAACCATCCTTCAGTCAGCAGAAAACAAGGTATGCCATTATACTCCCATTGGTGAACCAACTCCTATCACCTCTAATTCAAGTCACCAGAGCCATCTAACATCTCTCCAAGATTTTAAATGATGAATAGATTTTGCATACCTTGAGGTTGTCCTTGGTCAGTGTCAAAGTAAGAGCAAATATACTACTTTAACACCAATACAGTTTTAACCCGATTCATGGGAAACATGATGGAAACATGGCAGAAAAAGCAAATTCCCTAGTCATGTTTGTGCCATGGTTGTGGGCACATTGAGGAAAGTCCTAGGAAAATACATAGCAAGTGTTGGCTGCTAAAAAGAACCCACACTAATTACTTTGTGGAAAACCTGAATGCCATAAGCAATTCCAATATACAGAAAATAAAGTGTAATTATAGATGTCTTATACTATCATAAAAATATATTATAATGAAAAATGAAAAAATATTAAAATCTGTCAGCTGGATTATGTCACATTCAAAGCAAACCAACTGAAATTGATGGGGATTATTAAATCAGAATTAATCTACCAGTAAGTGCCTTTCATTTAATTGGGTCCAGTCTGACTATAATCAAATCCTGATCCAACCTTTTATAATTACAGTTTTTTCATTACCTTTTTTCTAATAGAAGAAAACATCTGCAGATGGGTTCTCTAGTTAAACCATCTGCAAAGGAAGACTAAAAGACTATTCTATGATACTCTGTGATTTCACACATCAATTGTCAGTAGAGCTGATAAACTGTTACTCAGTTATGTAAGTTATTTTCTTCAATAAGGCAACAAAGAAAGATGAAAATAAAATAACAGGTGAAAATAATTTCCTTTCCTGTCTGCTTCTCTGATACCATGTTGTGGCTGATATTTTGCTAAAATATGTCTTTGTTCGAACAATTTATTTTACAATATTTCTGTCAATTTTAAAAATTATCTTTATTACTGGTGATTTTAAAAAATGTTTTAACTGCAATACATTCACTATCAAATGTTATGATTGCTATGTTATAAATGCCTTGGGAAGATGCAGACTGAAGTCCGTTCCGTTTTCTCTACAGAGCTCTGTCTAGATACTTCCTTAATATTGGCCTTGTTAGTATAGTATATAAGAAATTATGAGCTGGGAGATTGGGCGTGGCTTAGGGTAATTGATCTGTATAAATATATTGCTTCTGTCAGTGGTGGGATTCAAAAAATTTTACTACCAGTTCTATGGGTATTTCTTGGTGGGCATGGCATGGATTGGTGGGCATGGCAGGGGAAGGATACTGCAAAATCTCCATTCCCATCCCACTCCTGGGGGGAAAGTTACTGCAAAATCCCATTCCCTCCCCACCCCACTAACCTGCTTTCCAGCTCCATTCTCCTGTGCAGGGCAACAAAAGAAGACCCAGCCGATCAGCTGGGACTCAGGAGGCAGAGAATAGATGGCAGCAGGGCCAGTCAGAGATGGTATTTGCCGGTTCTCCGAACTACTCAAAATTTCCACTACCGGTTCTCCAGAACTGGTCAGGACCTGCTGAATACCACCTCTGGTTAGAACCTGCTGTATTCTGTGCTTGCCCTATATAGCTTCTGTGTTTCTGTGCTTCAGTTCTACTGGTTCTGGTTGCTTCTGCTTCTTGTCCTTGTCCTTGCTACCATGTTGCAAGAACTGCATGGATATTGTATATATGCATCGTGTTTTATATTATTGTATATAAACAAGTTTCTTCTATAAATGAATCCTGCTGAATTATTTACTTGTGTGTTGGTTGGATTGCTGCAAACTCTGACAGGTCTCAAGTGCCCCAGTAACATTTTTATATGATACATCTTCATAAAATCATCTTCATCTATTTCCCACCCATTTGACTGAAGAGCTGAACTCATTATTGGCTGTTCCAATTTTAATGTAGTGTGTTCCTCCTTCTTTCGACATCATTTCTGCCATGGACATAATCTAGCAAGCTTCACCAGTCAGATGGCTTATCAGGGATCAGATTCTGCCCAGCTTTTATTGGCCAGTTTAGGTTGCTATAGGCGCACCTTCTGTGGCCAGTTTGAGTGGGTTAAAAGGAGAGACAAGAAATCTAGCTTTCATAGAAGCACTGCCCACAAAATGCTTTCCAGGTGCTTTCTGAAAGTCTTTTCAGGACCAATACAGGTTCCTCACATGCATAGGCCTAGCATTGTTTGAAAAGAGAGTTAGATCTGTTGGCATCATATTGATAAAGATAAAGGGGAAAACAAATGCCCCCACTGCCTCCACATTATGACAATCTAGGATTGAGCAATGTAGCAATCTAACCCGCCACCCCCTTCAAAGTATCCATCTACATTTATCCAGCGCTGCCCACCTTGTTAAAAAGAGCAACTGGTAGGTGTTTCTGTCATGGGGGACGCTCAATAGAAGGAGAAATGAAGCCAGAGAAATCCCCAATTGTTTTCTTAATGTGTCCCATTAAAGAAATAATAACAGTAAGTGTCACCAATCACTTCAATGATACAGAGTAGAACTCAACCATCAGGGCAGCACAATTAATACTTTCCTGTCAACTCAAGGCTTTGTGGATTACACTTTAATGTGGCGGTGCCTTGAATGTGATCATGACTGACTTGGGATTTCAGTTATGATCTTCATAGCTTAAAGTTTAATCAGCATTGGAAGGTGAAAAACCTTCCTTCTTTCAAGGATTGCATTCCCACATGAGTAATTCGATAAAGAGCCACATATACAGCTTAAGCTCTGGTTCTTTCTTATGACCCTCCATTACTTCTCCTTCTTGCTTCATCCCATTTCCATCTTTCTCTCTGCCTGGGAGAAACTGTTCCTGCCAGAGGTCTGTATTAATCACTGTCAGAGGATTTTTGAAATTAACCCGAGGCTTACAATGTTGTCCACCATTGGTATTTGTACAACAGTCATTATATTAGGTTTAAGAAAAAAGTGGGAGCCATCCATTTCAATCACTTGCTCTCTGCTAGAAGAACCAGACCTTGAGCAGTTCTGGAAAGAGTTCGAAGATACTGATCATGGAAATGTTTTAATGTTTTTATGGGTTATGCTTTCCAGACAGTTGTGAAAAGGGGCGTTGGTTCTTACCTGATACGCTTCTTTTCGTAGAGCTGTTGAGAGTGTCCAGGTTGGGAGGAGCTCCAGTCTCGGCTCTCACAGGCTGAGCTTGAGATTGAGGCACGCCTCTCACCATCACATGGTCCTCCGGGCGCGCCCCAGTTTTGCGAAGACGAGAAGGAAGGTCCTGTTCTCATCTTACTCAGGAAAAAAATATTAGTTTGCTCGGTCGAACAGCAGGGTTTCCCACCAGACGGCCTACGGGTGGGGCTGGACACTCTCAACAGCTCTACGAAAAGAAGCGTATCAGGTAAGAACCAACGCCCCTTTTCCATAGAGCTGTCTCGAGTGTCCAGGTTGGGACATACCAAAGCTTGGCTAGTCCTGCGGGCGGGCTCCCGTCTGGAATGGGACCTCTCCTGGAACCCTGATGACCCGCTGGAGGGCACGCCCAACAGGAGAACCCCTCGGAGGTTGGAATGCCTCAACGAGAGGGCCTGATGAAGGAGACGGGGCTGTCTAAAGGTAGCCCTGCCGGGGATGCCACGGATGCTTACTGAGACCGTGGGGCAAGGAGACTAGGTAGAGCGGCCAAAACCTTGTTAGGGACCCGGTACGAGGAGCCCGGGCAGAGGCGAGGATGGAAGTTCCCCTGAAAAGACCTAGCCAGAGTGAGAGGAGGCGCCCTCAATAACCGGAGGGTCACCGTTGCGAGGGTGGCAATGGGACGCCCTAGGGTGTTATGGGATAGACCCTGTTGGGAACCCCCCTGAGAGAACTCCAGGTCAGAGTGATGGAGGGGAGACGTAAGGAGTTCCCAAACTGTGACCTGTGCTAGTGGGGACCAAGTTTGGTTCCGCCCAGAGCGAGGCGGTCGGCCCTGCTCAAGAGCCAACTGACCGAGGACCGCCCCAGAGGGAACTAAGGGTAGTAGTGAGGACCAGGGCAAGGGGTCCATGTATCTGGATTATGAGGCTGTGGGCGGGGCCCAGAGAAGGAACCCCAGCTAACATGGGGTGGGGATAAATGTGTTGCCGGCCAGATGCCCTGGGGCAAGGTGAGGAGGACAAGGGTGCTCCAGACTATGAGCCTGCGTCCGGGAGCCGTATGGTCTACCGGGAGTCTTGGTATGGAGAGGTAAGGCAGATATGAGGATTAGGCTTCCCCAACAGTTTGGGCAAGGCTGAAGAGAAAGAGATTTTGCAGGAGTTAAGTGTCAGAGTGGAGCCAGACTAGGCGAGAAGCCTGAAGAGGATTGGCTTTCTCGCTCTCCTTCTCCTCGTCTTTATACTTGTTTCTTTCTTTCTTTCTTTCTTTTTTTTTTTATTTTGGGGAGGGGCAGCCACCTGGGGGCGACTGCATTATCGGGACGACGGAACGAACCTCTCCCGGATCCCCGGGAGGGCTTCCTGGACGAGGTGCCTCCGGACCTGTCTGTTTCCGATCGGTCGGGAGGCCTGTAGGGAGGTGATTGGTAGTACCTGGGGAAGGAGGAAGAGCGGGAAGAACCTTGGCGAGAAGAGGGAGAGGAACCTCTGAAATCAGACCTCCTAGCAAGAGAAGGGAGATATTTGCGCTTGTTGCGGGTCTCGGCCAGGAATGGGTCGAGAACCGGTCCAAATAGCTTCCCCCAGAGATGGGGGCTGATGCTAGCTTAGCCTTGTTTTTACGTCCGCCTGCCAGTGGCGGAGCCAGAGAAGGCGACGGGCAGTGACCTGGGACGAGATGGCCCTGGTGGAGAATTTTGCAGCCTGGAAGGTGGCGTCTGCAGAGAACTCGGCTGCGGCCAGGATCTTGGCAATATCCTGGTGCGCTCTGAGATTAGCTGCGGGGACGTGCTGCTTGAGCTGCTGGAGCCACTTGATGGAGGTTCTGGTGAAAAAGACGCGGCCGTGGAGGCCCTGACCGCCCAGGCATCAGAGAGATGAGCGCGGCGCAGGGCCAGTTCAGCTGCTTGTCCTCGGGCTGGAGAGCTTCGAGGGACTCGCTGGGAGTTGAGCGGGAGGCCAGACCTACTACGGGCTCGTCCACAGGGGGGGATCGAGCAAGGTAGAGAACTGCGGTTCAAGATTGAAAAACCGCTTGTCCTGGGCGTTGGGAGGGGGAGGAGGCCCCGAGGAGGCTAGCTGCCTTGAGACCATGTCAGAGAATATGGGTGGGACAGGAATCACTTCGGTTTCCACCACAGGCTGGGAGAAAATGGAGTCGGGAGGAACCCCCGATGCCGCTGGGTTGGGTGGGGGGTTCAGGCCCGAGGTATTCCTGGCCTTGAACAGGAGGGACCTAAATAGATGTGGTTTAAACAGCCCCAGAAACGCGGGCTGGCCTGGAGAGAGGCCCTCGTCCTCCGACATGTCCCCTTCTGGGGGCCTGCTCCCGAGAGGAGTTCACTGTCTACGACAGACCCCACCGAGATCCTCCTCGTCCCCAAAGAGGGTAGGGTCCCCGAGTTCCTGGGCCTCCATCTCCTCCATCTCCAAGGGCAGGGTCAAGTCCCCGTGGAGAGCTACCTGACCATGCGAAGTTGCTGATCCTCGAGCCTCGGGGGTCTCAGGCCTAGGGGCCAGACCGGTCAGCTGCTGAAACTGTTGTGCTATCCCGTGCCGGATGGCCAGCTCCATCGCTCGCTTGAGATTTTCGGGGATTTCCACCGTGGGGGTGGGTGAGGCTCCTCCGGGCGCAGACCTGCAGCAGCGGGGGGAAGGTGGCCTCAGGGGCCTGTCCAGGCTGCGATGAAGAGGCAGAAGCAGGGGAGGAGGGAGGATGGGTGGAGGTAGAGGGAGTGGGATTGGAAGGGTCCAGAGGCACAGAGCTTGACTCCTTAGAGCGTCTGTCAATCTCCTTTTCAAGGGCCCTGTGTCGCCTAAGGGCATCCCTTTGAGAGGCTTTGGATGTTTCCTGTGCTTGTTTGTGCAGGTGGTGAGACTTAGCCTTGGCCTTCAGGGAAGTGCCACGAGATGCATTGTCGTCTGCCATCTGGAGAGGAGAAAGGAGGAAAAGTTCTTGATTAACGTGAGGTGATTAACAAGGCTGGACACAGCCTAAGCAGGGGCCGGGAAACCCAGTACTCGTTTCGCACCCCCCCTAGGTCAAGGGCAACAGAGGTGCTTTGCACGTTGTTGAGAAGTAGGGCCTAGCCCAGAAGCCAATTGCCAAAGATGGACGCCAAAAAAACCGCCCCTGCCGGGCGGACCGGGGAAGGGGGATGGCGGAGCTGCTACCTCCCTTGCTGGGGAGAGACTGTGTAGCCAGTAGACTCCTATATCTAGAGGAGTACCAAGGCAGGATTGCAAGGTACCAGCAGGGATTTGGACATTCCAAGGATCTGCCCAGGAATCAAACACAATGCGGCCTGCAGGTAGGCCTCGAGCAGTGGCAGGCGTCCCTGGGGCTACCAACCAAAAATTTTAAAGTAAAGTGCCATCACGGGTCCTCGGACAGTTGCACGTTTGGATGCGGCCTACGTAGAGGCCGGGGATCCTAGCGCACGTTTCGCACCCCCCTTTTGATCAAAAAAAAAATTTTTTTTTTTTTTTTTGTATTTAAAATAGGAGGCTGTTGCACAGCAGGGCCTAGCCCAGAAGCCAATTAGCCAAAAGTTGAACGCCAGGCAGCTACCCCTACCGGACGGACCGGGAAGGGGATGGCAGAGCTGCTAACTCGCCTGCTGGGGGAAGGGCTACAGAGCCAACTAACCCTGGTTAGCCTGATAGAAACTAAGCGCAAACAGGCAAGGATATAGGCAGTCCGGAGTCTGCCTATAAAACATTAAGAAGAACCCTGTTATAGGCCTCTGAAAAATGGCGCCCGGCCATGCGGCCACACACAAGATGGCGGCGACTCCTGCCACTCCCAAGATGGCTGACACCACAGGGAGCCCAAAATGGAGGGCGTAATGACGAGGCAATCCCCAGCGGCGGCTATCACCCAGGAGAAGTTAAAAAGGCCCGGAGGCCACAAAGAAGTACCTGGGAGAGGCAGGGAAGCATCTCCCTGGGTTAGAGGGCGTTCGTGGGGGGGAAACGGCCAAAGAACAAAACCAGGCAGGAAAGAAACGATGCAGCTTCGCACGGAGCGAAAAGGCAGCAATCGGAGGGGGGGGGCAGCGCTCGAAGCGCTGGATTCTCCCTTAAAAGGATAGTGAAACAATTCCCCTTAGAAGAAAAAGGCTCCCTAGGGAGCTCAAACCTCAGTTTCCTGCGCTGTCTGAGAGTCCAAGTTGATCAAAAAAAAAAAAGAAAACACGAGGTGCTAGAACGACCAGGAGCAAAAGGAAAACCAGCCTGACTGCCACGAGGCTGAGCAAAAAACTGGGGCGCGCCCGGAGGACCATGTGATGGTGAGAGGCGTGCCTCAATCTCAAGCTCAGCCTGTGAGAGCCGAGACTGGAGCTCCTCCCAACCTGGACACTCGAGACAGCTCTATGGA
This sequence comes from Pseudonaja textilis, assembly GCF_049901715.1. NCBI lineage: Eukaryota > Metazoa > Chordata > Lepidosauria > Squamata > Elapidae > Pseudonaja > Pseudonaja textilis. The sequence goes on along the minus strand of NC_141991.1, from coordinate 199,213,695 downwards.
AACCAAGAATTATTAAAACACAAAAAAAAAAAAAAAAAAAAAAAAAAAAAAAAAATAAAAAAAAAAAAAAAAAAAAAAAAAAAAAAAAAAAAAAAAAAAAAAAAATTTTTTTTTTTTCACCCCAAAAAAAAAAAAAAAAAAAAAAAAAAAAAAAAAAAAAAAGAAGAAAAAAAAAGTGAAAAAAAAAAAATTTTCAAAAAAAAAAAAAAAAAAAAAAAAAAAAAAAAATATTTTTTTTTCCCCTTTTTTTTCCTACCAAATTTTTTTAATTTGAAATAAAAAAAAAAAAAAATTATAAAAAAAAAAAAAAAAAAAAAAAAAAAAAAAAAACAAAAGTTGACATCTTTTTAAAAAAACAACAACAAAGTTTATAGCACAGCTTCAAATAATGGGAAATGGGCAGATTTGTAAAGGTTATTGGTTGTTCTCAAGTAACAACATCTTGGATCTGAATCTGAAACCAAGATGCTAAACACCTGCTTTTACAAACCATAAACTTCCCAGAAAGATTTCCAGACTGTTCCAAGATTGAGTGGAATTTCATTCAAGTCATATTATGACATGTCAACTTAGCCACATGTTCTGCCTACTGGTTGTGGCAGCTAACTGGCTGGGGATTAGCCTGTCACTGATCCTTGGAACAATGTAGTTTATCCTGGCCGGTCTCTGACTGTGTTCATCATCTATTGATCCAATAGCCCAAAGGGAATTGAACTTTAGTTGTTTTGATATCAAGTTTCCAATATATTGAAACTTTGAAATGTGTTTTCTTAAATCAAATTCTTAGCATTTATCTGTCTATCTCAAAGACACCACTACGTACTAGACTAAGGAAGATGACCTATTCAAATACACTACAGTATTTTTCCCCTACTATCTTGACCAGTTTCTTACAATCCTGCAATTACTGAAACTCGGTTACTGATTTTATTTAATTAGTGCTGTTATTTTAAAAAAACCTGCTCATCAGATTTTCCATTTGAAGAGAGAGAGAGAAATTACATATTCTCTATTGAACATACACCAAGAAATTTAATAGCTTTCCAACATAGCCTGTTTGTTCCATAACTTTACATTATTGATCAAGTTATCTATCTGTGGCTGTAAGCATATTAAATCATTTCAACTTCATTTGTGTGATGACTTGTGCTACACATACAGGCTGCTAATAATCTCAGTATACGTTGAATGGCGTACTTGAAATTGCTATTTATATGTAAAAAAATATGCAGAGAAAATGAATTATTAGTTCTTATTCATTTCAAATTAGATTCATCACATCATTCTGAAGAGAGCATACCTACCAGTGGTTTACATTTGTCTCCCCAGTAAGCTGTTTAATAAAAAGTAATTTGTGTTAAGTATATTGGAGTGTGTTTCATTAGTTGAGGATGGTTTTTGATTTATTCATATGCTCAGCAACATATGCTGCTTGTGCTTTTGAAGCTACATCATTTTCAACTGTAAATTAAAGCTTCTGCTTTGGGTTGATGGCTGGCATGCTGCCTGTTTTCTTTCAGACACAACTGTACGGCAGAAAAGCAACAGTATATCTCTAGATGATTGATTGCAAAATTGTCTGTGTGTTTAAAAGGCTAGGTAGAGGACAGAACACCTTCTGAGAAATCAAATCTAAAATTAAAGATCACAGGGGTATTTGTAGAGTACATAAATATTTTAAAGGCTGTTTAAATGCTTGAAAACCTTACAAAAAACAAAATCAGTGTATTGCAGCTTGCTACCAGTACCACAGAAAGAGTTTTTCTCTCTCTGCTTCACCCCACACATCTGCATGAATGCAAACATCCTAAATTCAGCCTTTATAGTGAGTCATTTTTAAAATATATTATTATTATTATTGAACAAGCCACTGTGGACTTGTTCACACATCATGCTAATACTATAAACTAAGATCTATAAACCACAATGATTTGGTCTCCAACTCCACTAAAGCATAACCTAAGGAATCATGTTTAGTAGTAATGCCAGGAGAAATGGGAGCAATTGCCAGACCTGGAAACATGACAAATAATTGGAAAAGAGGCAGCAAACTAGTCTACAATTTGCCCACATAACTCAGAAAGAACTACTTAACTGACCAGATCTAGGATATAAAAATCCAGACAACTAATAAATTAAGCATAGAGAAACGCCTGGAAATAGGAGAATCGTCATCCATCTATTGATATTTACAGATTGTCCTCCACTTAACAACAGTTCATTTAGTGATCATTCAAAATAACAACAGCACTGAAAAAAGTGACCATTTTTCACACTTACAACCATTGCAGCATCCTCAATGGTCACATGATCAAAACTCGGACTCTTGGGAACTGGATCATATTTATAATGGTTGCAATGTCCCAGAATCATGTGATCACCTTGTGTGACTTTCTGACAAGCAAAGTCAATGGGGATGCCAGATTCACTTAACAAAAAAAGGTAATAAAAAAACTGGGCAAAATTCACTTAGCAACAGAAATTTTGGGCTCAATTATGGTCAAGAGTCCAGGGCTAACTGTACTTCGAATGGGTTATCAATTGTTAGAGGGAAGAAGTTTAGATTCTGATTCTGGCTAGGCTGCAGAATCCCATTGCGGGCCACATCAGGAGTTTGCTTGGGGCCCCCGGGATAGGCGTGACCTAGTAGTCATGGCTGACTGCATGGACGTGGTCAGGCCTGTGGTAGCAAGGGACGGTTCCTCATCATCTTCAGGATGGCCCTGTGGGCCAACTCCACAACTTATCATGGGCCAGGGCCAGCCCATGGGCCACATGTTTGACACATCTGGGCAAGGCCCTCTATTGTGAGACAAGTTCCCTTGCTTGCATATTCCACATTAGGCATCATTAGATGAGATGGAAAGTGCTACTAAGCGAGAGAACAGAGTACCATTTTCACTATTTGAAGTATTACAGGATGTCCCTGATGTCCTCTTAAAACACTTGATTCACAAGCTCTAGACATTTGGACCTGAAATTTTAGTTCACAGTGGGCATGAGTTTGGACAGACTCCGAGAGATAGTACAGGAAGTTGGGGGGGGGGGGGCGGTACTGGCATGCCATGGTCCATGCAGTCGCAAAGAGCCAAACAGGAGTTAAGGATTGAACAACAGCAACTTAAATATACAGTATCTTCCCCTCTCCCAGTTTCCAAGGTTTTTTCACTGTTAATTTTCTGAGCTTTAAACTGTAAAATATAACTCAGTTGCTCGTATTTCTATAGCTGATGCTCCATTTCAGTTATAACAACTCTTTAACCATGATCTTGAAATTGTTGCTATCATGCAAAGTGGATGCAGTAACACTGTAAAGATCCATAAATTTTTTAAAGGAATTTTGAAAAATTGCCAGTTCTGTGAGCACATATCTGTTAAAATATGTCCATATCAAATATTCATTGTGCAACATAATCAGGATTGACTGAATTAATGGCTTTGTGATGAATCACTCCTATATACTCTTCCCCAGCAAAACTAGTAGGAAATTTTAAACTTGTCCTTCGCTATATAGAAGAACATATCTTCTTAATAAACACCACCATCTAGTGGATCTAAGAGTTTGCAATTCAAAATTCTAAGCCAACTTTTTCTATAATTGAGAGATGAAATGGGTAAAAAAAATCAGTTATTGGTATTTTTGGTATTTATGTTAATTTTTCCTGTCTTGTACTGTCTCTTGACTAACAGTCTCATCAGTTTTTCAAACTTGAATTAATTGGGGTAGTATGTTACTCAACACTGAAATATCCGTACATTCAATCTATATTCTCTTCCATTTTGCATAAAACAGTTGCAGTGGATCATGTTAGTGCCAGAATCCTTCCACACATATACCGTATTTGCCGGCGTATAAGATGACTTTTTTGCCCTGAAAAACATGCCTCCAAGTGGGGGGGGGTCATCTTATACGCCGGCAAATACGTTGTTGTCACTCGGTGCAAGAGCGACGGGGGCAGAGCTCTGCAACTTGCAAAGCCCCTTCAAGCCCAGCTGGAGTCTCTCTTCCTCCTCCTCCCCCCCACCCACCCTCCGCCCGGCTCGGGGCGCTTGTGGAGGGCAATCTGGAGGTGGGGTGGGGGTGGAGCGGGAGGGTCTCTGGCGGGGCCGCTTCACCCAGCCAGCCCCGAGCCACGTAATGGCCCAGGGAGTGGGGGGGAGAAGGTGGTGGGGGTGGACTGTGGCGCCCCTCCTTCTGGGCAGCAGGGCGGGGCCGGCAATTTGCTCCTCCCACTTCTCCCTCCCTCTTTGAAAGACCGGGAGGGCTGTGCTTGGGGCGGGGGGTGTGTCCTCGGGAAGTTCCTGATGGGACCCCACTGGGCAGGGCCACCTGGCTCCTGAGCTGCTTTCCAGGGTCCCCTTGGGAAGAAAAGGGTCCGGTGAGCGGTGGAAGAAGGCGAGGCACCTCCTTCCACCCCCTGTCCTGTCCCGTCCCTCCTCTTGTCCCCTCCTCCCCTCCCCGCTTAAGAGAGAAAGATCTGCCTCCCCGGCACCGAGCTGCCACCCAGCGCCACGTCTCCCGGCCAGCGCGCGCTTGCGACTTGGGAACCGGCCAAGCGACTTTAAAACCGAGCGGAGGCCAGAGATAGCCAGAATTACCCTCCACATCACACACACACACACACACACACAGAGAGAGAGAGAGAGAGATGGCAGCTGTCCATCCCCCACCCTTGGGGGGTCGTCTTATACGGCGAGTATATAACAAACTCTATATTTTGAATGGAAATGTTGGGGGCTCGTCTTATACACCCAGTCGTCTTATACGCCGGCAAATACGGTAGATTTCATTGCAATATTTCAATCCTAATGGGAATGTACTGTGTTGATACAATTATTTTACATATATCCTGGGTCTTTTGAAAGCATCTGTCAAAGTTGTCAATATGAAGCAGAACTGTGTCCTGAAAATGTCATGTATTCAGATTTTTATTTCTTTACCCCAGGCTATAAACACACATATTATCATATGTGTAAAAATCTAACATCTTTGAAAACAGGTTTAAGTGAAGAGGCTGGTGAGTTCCAAGAGTGAAGGCTACAACCAGCATTGAGGAGCCAATTGCTAGCAGGGCTACCTTAAAAGTTTGAACTGCTGAATATGGGCCCCATGATCCAGACCTCCTCACACGCAGTTCAGCCAGGATGGGTGCTGCCACAGCCCACTTTCCACTATCCGGGATCTGCAGGTGCAGCAGTCCAGAGTGGAGCATCTGCCTCATTCCACTCAGCACTGGCTGGTCTAAGGCCTGGTCTCTCACAGCATAGTCCCCCCACTGGGGCAGCAGCCCAGTCACCCGTTGCAGCAGGAAGACCACCAGGCCATTGGACCACTTGAGCCAGGGCAGGAGGCCTGTCCAGCAAGCCGCTTTGAGGACCTAGGAATGGCAGCAAGAAAGAGAGAGGATGGCCTCCACTATGGAGACACCACCAGGTTGCCCATGCATACCCAAAGAATACCAAGATTTGGCAAAGGCTTTCAGTGAGGAGGAATGCAACATACTGCCCCCTCACTGACCCACAGACTGTGCAATATAATTCATTCCAGGAGTGAAACTACCTAAACAAAAAATGTACTCAATGTCTCCAAGGGAGATGGATGAACTGAGAAAGTACATTGACTCCAACTTAGCAAGGGGGTTCATCCAACTAGTGAGTTCATGGGTCACAGCCCCTGTGCTCTTCAAAGAAAAGAAAGATGAAGGGATTGAGATGGACACAGCCAAGGTCAAAGCAGTGCTCAACTGGCAGCCGCCTTGCAGCCAGAAACAGCTTCAGAGTTTCTTGGGGTTCACAAATTTTTACCAATACTTCATTCCCACATTTGCTGAAATAACATTATCGCTAACAGAATTGCTAAAAATCAGGAGTGGGGAACCAAAACCCACCCAGCCATTGAGCTTGAGTGTCAGCAAGCGTTTGAGGAGCTGAAGGAACTATTTTCAAAAGAACCAATCCTGCTGCACCCTGACCCAGACAAGCCATTTGTGCTGCAAGTGAACTCTAGTGATGTCGTCATTGCTGCATTGCTCCTACAAAAAAATTCCATGGGCCAGTTCCAGCCTTGTGCCTATGTGTCCAAAAAAATTGACCAACACAGAGAGACGGTGGGCCATATGGGAAAAAGAGGATTTTGCAGTCCGGTGGGCCCCCCTCTCCTGGAGGCATTTCTTGGAAGGGAGAAGGAAGCCTTTTGAAGTCTGGACTGACCACAAGCAAGTGGCTGTGCTTGGCCAAAGTGCAGCAAAGGTGCACGCAGTGTGGGCAGGCACATGCTTAAAGTGGGTCGCCCCGTGCCTACGCACCCTCCAGACCCTGCCACAGCCAGCCAGGGAATTGCAAGAGGAGACGGAGGGGGAGAAGGAGGAGGAGGGTCGCCTGAAGCAAAGCCTCCACCGTAGCTGGCACTCATTCCTCAGCCAGCCTGGATTTCCAAAAAGAAGAAATAAAAGGAGTAGCAAAGAACCCCAAGGAGAGCTTGCTGGCTTGGCCCAGCCATGGCTTTCTGAGAGAGAAAGAAGAGATGCGGGGGAGACCAGCTGACGGGTGAGCATCTTTGGCGAGGGTACTCCAGCTTTCTCTAAACCTGACCGTCGGGGTGGACATGCTTAGTTTGGCAGGGCCAGCTCCCTTTTCCCACTGCCCTGAACTTCTTAAAGCCATGGCTAGGTGTTGCAGGCCCATCCCCCTTTCCATCGTCCTTTCCTCCTAGATTCCATTCCCATCCCATTAGCCTTCATGTTAGTGAGGCCGGCATCGGTCGCAGCCAGATTGGGCCAGTGTCTCAGGGTGGAAAGCGGGTTGCGTATCTCCCCAAGCAATCGAGGCATGCCCAGCACCAACAAGAGCCAGAAGAAGCTCCAGCAAAGACTGAGGCGCCGGAGAATCAGCTCCGGCTGCTTCTCCATCCCCCGTCGTTGCCCTTACCTTCTCAGGCCAGGTGACAGAAGGGAGGGCGAGGAGTGGGGCCAGCCAGTGATGGCACAAGGAGCCGTAGCAGAGGGCCCAAACAGCCACATGCGGCTCTTGAGCCACAGGTTGCCAACACCCAGTATAACCCATTTGAATAGCTTCCCACAAAACCAGGATCTGAAATGCGAAGAATATATAAAAGAATGTATGACCTTATCTCTTTCCAAACATATATTCTACTAGCCATAATAAAACTGTCTTTTCGCCTTGCCTCTCATTATTTGGCATAGGGAAGGAACATAACATATCTATAAATATACTTTTATATTTATAAAAGCACAGTATATGACTGCTTTGTTGGCTAGTTATTTTAACTGCAAATATTAGTACCATGTACCATAATTTAACAGAGCAGCTAACAATTAAAATGAGGTAAAATAATTAATCACATGCTGTAATGAAACAAGAGAACATTAGCAATAATGCTCGATGTTTAACTCACTTTGCAAAATCCAATTCATTTCAGGTAAAACAAATCCCAACACATGTTATGCTTGCAAACTAAATGCTTGGAAAAGATGGGTATTTAATGCTTGCAGATTGTAACAGAGTACAGCTCTCAACAACAAAAACACATTTTCAATTTTCTAAACCAGTGATTCTTGAAGTACAGTTTACAAACAGTCAGTGATTTGTAAACGTCCACTCAATGGTCTGCCATAACCTTCACCACATTCATGGGCCAGAGCATGTTCATCAACTGAGTTTCACCCGGTCATGCATGCAAACAGTTGTCAAGAACTTTTTTGGTCCTTCAGCCCCACCCTTATATATGCTGTCAGTTAACAAGAACCAGGTTTGCCATTTCTGCCACACCTCCCTGTCAGTAACAACAACCCGCTGGTGGAAGCCCATTTCATACCTGAATCTTTTGGTACCTTAGCTCCATCTCCCCACATGCTGCAGTACTCAGTTCATTCTCAAAGAATGGATCAGTGGCTGAAAATGGTTTATTAAAGCCTTGAAAATACTAACACCAATGGGAATATCTTACAGAGCAAACTGAAAGTCAGTTCGGTAGAGTGGTTAAGGCATCAGGTTAGGAACTGAGAGAATGAAGTTCTGGTCCTGCCATAGGCACAAAGGCAGGTGGGTGACTTTTCGTCAGTCACTCTTTCTCAATCCTAGGAAGGAGGCAATAGAAAACCACTTCTGAAATCTTGCCAAGAAAACTGCAAGTTATCCAGGAGGTCAAAGGTGGCATTAAGGCACCCCTCCCCCAATGGGAGTACTAGAATTAATAAAACTGTTCAATGGTGAATGTCAGGTCCAAGTAACTAGGAACAGGAATTAAATTCAAAGCACTTCAAGTTTATTACCTGCTGACTATACACAAGAATCTGATCTACTAACGATCAAGTCAATGGAATTCATGGGAAGGAGGTGGCTGGACTTAGGTCTCTTGTGGAAATATAGCGACTCCAAACTTATGATGCATTTGACCCGGAATTCAGCTTCTACCTAGTCATCTCCTATAGTGAATAGATCACAAATATATCGGTAGTTACAAATCACAAATATACCAGTGACTGAACATGCAATAAGCCATGCTACATGGGATGGTGAATGCATATAAGCAATCCCAAAAGACGATCCCAACAGAACATAGAACAATGCAGAATTAAAAGTGGGATTTTATCTTTCAGATCCATTCATCTATAGCCCTTTAGTGTTAGAAATTTCTATTGGTCAGCATGCTGGCAATAAGAATTGTTATTATGGTATGGGGTACATAATATAATGCAAATGGCACATGAATAATAATTAATTTGTTAAATAATTAATTTAAGATTATGTTTTTTGATACCGAATTTGTTTTTAAATTGAGGGAATGGGAAAACATGTACAAATCCAGCAATAATCATTGTCATATTCAAAAAAGATGAGCTCGCATGCTGTTAAATAAAGAAGGGTATTGGCTTGAGTTTCCTCCTCCTGATCCAATTTTCCTATTAGTGGTCCATAATTATAAACTATTCAAAATAATTGTTCTAAATTTTAGATATGTGTGGTCTTTTTTCCACTTCTTTATCAGCTCCCGCAGAATGTCTTTTTTTTTTAACTGAACATCCTGTGCATTTTTCACTGCTGTTTTCATAGCCGCTGCAGTCTGTATATTTTTATTCCAGATCAAATTCCCCTCAGCCAATAATTTACTTTGGATAGTAATATCCCCCATTTCACAGACACATCTGTTCTACAACATATCCTCTGGAACATTTCCACATGTTTAATGTTCCATAAGGTTTTTTTTTTTAAAATCAGCAGCACCTTCTGATTTAAATTCACCATTCTTCCTTTCTCCAATTATGGAATGAAGTATCACATTATCATATTTAGTTTGGATGTACAATTCTCAGACAGGAGCATTTACTTTGGTCCCCTGGCATTTGTGGCTGCAACAGATTTCTCATTACAACATATGTATTACTGAAACACACATATAGAGAGAAATAGGGCTTTTTGCTTGTCCCCATCAGCAATCTCATTAGCCAGAAAATAACTGCTTAATTATTCCACATATTTTGGCTAATGCCTAGAGTCTGGATTAACTCCTCAGTTTTTCCCATAGAGGCCACATTAAAATCTCCTTGTTACCACTGTTAAGATGCCTGCTTCTAATTAAACATCAAATTTACTAAGCCCTAATCAAAACTATTTATTAGAAAATAATTAATCACAAACTAACTAGGGAAAGACAATAACATACACACAGCCTTCAACCTCAATCCCATAATAGAAAAGCATCCAACTTAACCTAAACATTTCACTTTACTGAACTTCTATAGAGCTCCAGTTATGATTCTAAGCAAGGTGCATACTCAACATCCACAATCAGCTTACAATACAACATTATGACGATGACAACAATACCAATAATAAATAGTAACAATGCCATCTATACTTATACATTGTGGTACACAAAACACAATAATCAAGCAGATAGCCAATTCAAGAGATAAAAACAGTACAAATCCCAAATCCAGCAACTGGCTTCCAGTGTGAGTTATGACTAGAACAGTGGTCTCTAACAGGTTGAATATCACTGGCTGAGGAGATCACATCATTACTCTCAGTAGAAGCAGAGCCTTTCATAAGGACACTAAACCAACTGAAGTCACTTTCTTATCACATTTGGAAACCACTTTATGGATATTAGAGATCTTCAAAACAGTTTACTTTGACAGCTGGTGAGTTTTACCTTCTTTGATTTAAGACATTTTAGATAGAAACGTATGAATTTAAAATAATATACAATTTGCAAAAAGAAAAAAAAAGATTTTAATAAAGTTTGGAAAACCAAGGAGATTTAAAATTATTTTTAAAAAAAGAATACAAACAATAAAGGACATTGATGTGCAAAAAGAAAAAAGAGGAGTACAGTAACTGAAAAGGTAGTATTCATTTAACAACGATTTGCAGTTATGACAATGATGAAATAGTAACTTTATGATCAATCATCACAAATTCAAGGTCTGTAAAGCCAAGAAAAGTATAAATAACATCATAAACACACAGTTGTGGCTTCACTTTGCAACTGCTTGATTTAACACCCAAGATGCTGGGTCCAATTGTGGTTGTTTAACGAGGACTTCGTATAGTCCCTACTGATGAAAACATTCAGAGAAAATCCATTTTACCAATCAGAATTGGGAGTAGGCAATCTGAAGGACAGCCAAATTTATTGCACTCAGAAGCCAACTGAACAATTCAGTTCCCAAAGAAGCAGCGTGAAATGAGAAAACCAAGATGCCTCCCTAAATGCTTAAGCTATTGTATTGTGGACCAGCTACAGCCTCCATGTCCTCAGTCTCATATAGTGGCTCATGCAGCAGTCCAGTGGTGGTATTCAGCAGGTTCTGACCAGTTCTGGAGAACCGGTAGCGGAAATTTTGAGTAGTTCGGAGAACCGGCAAATACTACCTCTGACTGGAGATTTTACAGGATCCTTCCCCTGCCACGCCCACCAAGCCACGCCCACAGAACTGGTAGTAAAAAAAATTCAATCCCACCATTGCAGCAGTCCAAATGAGAAGTGCATGATACGTGTGAAGACTGCCTTTTCTCCAGGTGGGATTGTCACTGGCACCTAAGATGAATCAGTTCAAAGACTCCCATTCAGCATGGCCACAAATTCATATTATTCTCATTCAAAAATTTGCAAACAATTTGATTCAGTCAAGAGATGGAAACTTTCGGGGGGGGGGGACTTTCTACAGTTCATTGACCAGAAGTGATGGTATTTTTGAAGGGAAATATAGTCAAAGCCAAATATTTTCATAATGGGGTTTACCATTTCAGCAGTGAAAAAGTCTTTTCTATTTGGAAACTGGGTGGATTTTTTTTTTACCTCATCCAGGCCTAATTATGAGAGTGCAGAAAATCCCTAAAGGGAGGCAAAACATCTTTTATTAGCATTTCCTGTCAGATAGCTGCATAGTTAGTATTGTTTTTAGTATTCAGGGATACACAGATTTTTTTTAAAGGAAGGTAAGAGAAAGAAATGACAACTGATGATCCATGCAGGATATGTCAAAGAAAATGAAAATCAGAATAAAAATGATAGGGTAGCGTGTTGGTAAGTACCGTCTCTAAAATGAATGTGAAAGCTACTTCTACAATCAGCAACTGTTCCAATTGTTAGAAAGCTGGTATATGAGCTACGGGAGCACAATGCATTCCTGACACCCAGTGGTCAGTCGATAAAGGTGCAAGATATTTTTCCACATTCTCTAACCATTCATGTCTATATTGGAAATGGCTAGTACCAAATCTACTTATTTCATAAAAGTATCTTTCATTTTATAATCCAAATTTTCATATTAGCATCCTCCAAATATGTTGGATTACAGTGGTCATAATTTTCAGCTATCAGGGTTATAGTTGCTCCCAATTACTTTATTTTATTTTATTTATTTATTTATTTAATCAGTTTGTATAGATAGCCATCTCAACCTGTGACTCTGGGTGATGAATAATCATAAAAACAATTAAAAATCAAAACAAGACCTAAAAATTAAGAAGAAATAGTTATCAGGAGATGTAAACGATTGGTATCAACATAACCAGGAAATGGGGCCCTTCACTCGCTTGTGGCCTCAGGCCTGGGCACAAAGCCACGTCTTTAAGGCTGTAAGAAGTTATCACCCACCCCTCTCCAAGAAAAATAAAATATCCTAGGAAATATTAAAAAGGCAGAATATTTTCCCTAAAAAAAGAGTAGAAACTCCAAAGCAGAAACTCAGCCCCCCTCCACCTTTGCTAATGGGCCATTACTCTGGCTTAGGCCAGCATATTTTACATAACAAAGATCTCCAGGTAGAGCTATAGGAATTGCCCAAAGCCCTTTCATTACATCATCATCCAGCAAGGCTCAAACAAGCCTGGGACTCAGGACAATCTACAAAGTTGCCCCTGCGTGGCTCCATGGGACTCTGACAACCAATCAAAATACAAGTTCGAATTCAAATCCCAACAGAGGGTATAAAGCTAGGTACTCTCAGCATATCAGCCCTTCTCTTTTTTCTTCACCCAACATCTTGAAGCATGTGATCATCCTTCCTTCTTTGGAGCTCCAAGCCATGTGGTCTTGTCCACCATTAAATATCTTTCCAAACAGCCTCCATGTTTCCAGTGTCTTTATCCCCATTTAGAACTGAACCCAGAAGGATAATTCTTCCAACAAGGCCTTGTGAATGAAAAGCCAGTGGGGTTAGACCCATCCTAATCTCTGGAGGGAAAATGCTCCAGAGGGCACGGCTATGGCAGAGAAGGCTTGCCATTTGGTCCCTGCCAGTCGACATTTCCTGGCTCCCAGAAGGTATCTGAAGTATCTCAATCTCTATAGAAAGCTTCAAGTCAAAGACGGGCTCTGCATAACCTAAATCAAATTTAAGGGAACAAGGCTGGGCACCTGTGGCTTTCCAAAAGCTGAACCATAACTGCTTGCAACTGCCATCAGAATTACTAATGGTAAGGCATGCTGGGAGTCAGAGGTGTCCCTGGGTATGATTACAAAAAAGTGAATTGGTACCCATTATGATTAAGTGAAGGTTATCCATTTGATTCACAGACCAAAAAGGACAGAGCTGTGATTGTATCTTCATGACCACCATCTTCACTTATTAAAACAACAGTTACTTTCTAGGAGCAATTATTCAGCAATATCTGGATATCTATAGGCAAGGGGAGGCTTGCTTCCAAGCAGTCATGCCTTATTGATAAATCTACGCAGTTTTCTTAGTGAAGTTTTTGGAAATGATTTGCCACTGCTTTCTTCCTAAGGACTGAGAGAGTGACCAGCCCAAAGATACTTAGCTGACTTTCATGCTTAAGGCAGGGCTGACATTCCATTTTGGTGTTTGGTCTTAAGGTTTCAGGCATTCAAAAATACTCAGCGCGTCTATTTTGAAGCTTGCTCTCCCCTCCCCCTTTTAATAATGTGGAAAATAGCAGTACTGAAAAGCAGTTATTTATTGCCCAATTTTAAGAATAGGATTCCAGAGAGCTCTAGGGACTATAAAAATGGGGTTACATCCCAAATTCCAGACAGATAGCAATTCCTGAATTAGAGTTATTTTGGCCAACCTGCTGGGTAAAGGTGATGGAAATTATAGTCTACCAAACTGCAAGGTGCCAACTGGAAGTCTAAATTACAAGTCACTTGGGAAGCAAGCACAACTGATGGCAGTGGATGTAATTTGTCTTAGAAAACAAAATTCTTGTAGATGTGGTGTCAATCGCAACAGAATATGCTTCCCATATACCCTGAAGACAATCTTAAATCACAACCAAGCACACTCTAAGGCAGTGCTTGCTTAAATAAGGTGTCAGGTCTTGAGCACTTGTTAAACATAAAGAAATAGAATGAAAACTGTATTTGAAATATAAATCCAAATATATGCCACAATTGGATGATTCACATAACAGACTAAGGCACATGTTGGTTTCCTAACCCACTGTTAATTTCACCGAAGTCTCAACTCAAACAAAGTATATTATTAAAGCCTATTAAAACTTCATTATTAGTAGCCTTCCTTAGGCTTGGATTATTACACTTGAGTTCAGCAGTGAGGAAAGCACATATTCCTAGAATTGGAAGGCTGAATCTCGGACTCCTGAGCTTAGAATCGCAGGTTGGAGGGAACTTTAAAGGTTTTCTAGTCCAACCCCCTGTCCAATGCAAGTATCCTGATACAATTCCAGAAAAAAGGCTATGCAAACCTGTCTTGAAAAATCTCCAGGGAAAGAGCACTCATCATTCCAGGAGGCGGGCTGTTCCACTATTTAGGATCACCATTCTGAGACTATGTAATATATGCACAAACAGCTGCCTTCCTTGAGAGCACTGCTGTCGGCTCCTATAGCTGTTCGAGAGGGGAAAACACTGGAAGAGATCCGGAAAAAAAAAATGGAAACCGAGGACAACACGGAAGACCCTAAACCGAGGGCATCCAATCTTGAGAAGTTTAAGATTTGTGAACTTCAACTCCCAGAATTCCCATGGCCGCCTAGGGAATTCTGGGAGTTGAAGTCCAGAAGTCTTAAAGTTACCAAGGCTGGATACCCCTGCTCTGAACAATAAAGCCTCGCTGCTCAATAGACCAGTCAGACCCGATCTGACTTCTCCGAGTGCTTTTCCGGCACCGAGGAAACTTCCAAATAATCCGTTTTTCACCTCTCCCTCCTTCAAGCGCTTCTGTGGCTCCCACACCGGAGGAGGAGCTCATCCCGCAACGGGAAAGAAAACCCCTCCCTCGGAATCCGCACATCCCTCTTGGCTCCGTTTACCCGGGATCGGTTTGGGTTTGGGGCGTTGTTGCAGCATGGCAGATCCGGTCACGGAGCAAATCAGCGCTCGAACGGATTGGCAGCGCGCCCGGGAAGACCCCGCGGAATTGCCACTCGCCGCTCAGCGCTTGGTGGAAGACGCGGTGGGAAACAGGATCCCCTTTGGGACTCTTTACAAGGATCAGAAGACGATCGTGATCTTCTTGCGGGTGAGAGAGAGAGAGAGAGAGCCCCCTGCCCACCCCCACCAGCCTGGCTGTAACAAGCCATCTGGGGATTGACATCGTAGTTGCAGCCTCCAAGTTGATTGAAGCGTTCCTGGCTAAGCTATAGCGTGGCTAATCATTGGTTTGTAAACAGGCATCTTGGATTTCTTGGATTTCTATTAATAAAGTTTATTTAGCCCATTATGATTGACAACCCGACAGATCGGACTGCAAATGGTAACCATAAGATGTTGGTATTCTGCGTAGCGGTTTGGAGCTTGAGCTGGGCTAAACTTGGGGGGGGCGTTATTTCGCCCAGGGCAAGGGGCTCCCCGAAGCCGCGGCCGATTTCTCTTAGAAATCGCTCGCGGCCTACTTCTGAATAAGCATGTGCAGGCCACGATCCTTCGTATCCTCCAAACGCGGGAGCCAATGTTAAGTTACTTAATTTAATTTGGTTCACAGAAAGGTAGAAGCAAAGCAATCACACTAAGGCTGTGCCTGGTCTGTAAACCGGCCACCGAAGCTTGTGGCTTAGGTTGTTTTGTAAACACACCTCTTTGTAATTTAGACAGGAAAGTTGGTAAACTGGATCAGCACTGTGCTTGAATGATGTAGAACATTTATTTATTGCCCTGTGTGGTACCCTGATTTTTATGAATTCAACACACAGGAACAAATAAAACAGACTTCAATAAACAGAAGGTTATCTTGCAAATGACATCCATTTGTTTTTTCCCCCAGCATTTTTTGTGTTATGTCTGTAAAGAATATGTGGAGGATCTGGGCAAAATTCCCAAGAAATTTTTGCAAGTAAGTACAAGCAAATGTTATACATATAATATGGTTACTAACAGAAACATTTGTAATATCCCTAATATTACATACTGTGATGTTGTTTATATATTATGTATTATGTGTGTTTTAGAAAAAAAATGATTACCTGGGGTTGTTTATTGATGTTGACTCCCAAGAAAATGTAGCTACATTTTAATCTTAGAAATGCATGCTCAAGATCATCAGCCTTTGAAATATTGTATAATTTAAGATGTTGGAGGTTGATTACGAGTGTACCATAGAAGTAATTATTGTCAGGTTATACAGATTTGGAGAAAATCCATTGATATGTGATTTAGCTAATCATCCACTATTGAAATTTCATCTGCCCTCAGTTAATCTCTCCTTAAAGAATCATAATTGCCTATCTGAAGATTTTCTGGAAGATCTTTGAGGTCACTAAACCACAATAGATTTTGAAATATTTAGAGTCCTTGCATAGACTTTGAAGTCAGGTATATGAAAGATACTTACAGTTACACTGGCTCCTGGTGAGTTTATAGCACACTTAATTGTTAAGGGCCTAATGATTTGAAAACAACTAGAGGGTTTAAAGGTATCTCAGATATTTTTGAAAATTGCTCTGCCTTGATGGTTAAATAAATGATGGGATAAGGGCATTTCAGTTTTGCCAGTTGGTTTTGAGATATTTTTCAAATTAGGTAGGAGTTAAATTCCAAGCCTTTTAGGTATTTAACATGCTACATATTTGAAAACATTGCTTAGCGTTCCTATTATTTACAGTTATGATGATTTTAAATTCCTTGATAAATCTCTAAGAATTCCTTAAAAAAGAAAGCTAAGATCCCTGGTATCTTAGACAGTCCTAGTTCTAATTTAATGCTTGTAACAGGTTGCTTTTCAACAATGTGATAGGGCAGAAGTGGCAGAATGAACACTGCAGAGGGCCATATCCATTTCCTACGGAGCTCTGTAATAAAAGTTGTTAATACTATCTCAAGTATACAGCCTCTGGCACCAGCAAACAATGATTCACTGTGCTATTGTCATGGGGATGTTTCTTTAATCACTAAATGACTAGCATTCAAATAACCATTCTATATTAATAGTATAATCAATAATATACAATTAACTCAAATATGCTGTCTTAAATACTTTTAGATTACTATCTCCACTAATGGAAATTTATTATAAATTCCTAGAAAACCATTAATATTAGGGTGATAGGCTGGTCTCAATCTCATCCTGACAGGGATTATTGGGTTAACCTGAGTTAACCTGTCTGCATTTGCCCAATTCATTGAATTATCAAATAACCATAGGAGCTAAATTCATACACTCTGCTATGCCAAAACAAATATTCTTCCAGAATTTAATTTATTATGTAATGCAAACACTAGGTATTTAATTACATGATGCCTCAGCTGCTATGCAGTCCAGGTTTCTGGTATTGCTATATAAAACACAATGCTTCATACTGAGAAAGTAACTTGATCAGGCCTCTGTTGTCAGGGCATAGATGTGGAGACCCATTGCTTTTTGTTAAAAGCTGCTTCCTACCCTTTTCTCAGTGGGACAATATGTACAGGAACTCATTTCCTGTTGTTAAGTGATACAGCTGGTTATTTAAAAGTAGAGGCCATGCCTTTTTATGAAGTTGCTTTAAAGAAGGCCAAGCCTTTGTTAAAGCAAAAATTGCTTCAAAGATTTACACTAATCTAATTTTTAGTTTGGCACAGAGATTGGGTTGTTAAGTATTGGTGGGCAATTTTAAGATTTTGTTGTCGTTTTTGCTTTAGGATGCAAATGTTAGACTTGTGGTTATTGGGCAATCAGCACATCATCACATTCGGGTAAGTGTAATTAAAAATCCAGTTTATTCTGTTGAGGTAGTTGTAAATGCAGCTCTTTTGTTTCAGTATTTGCACCTCTAAGCTTGTCCACCAATAAACACATTCACACACACACATATATATATGTACTATATGTACACGTATGCATATCTTGATATAAATAAGACTGCTTATTTATATCAGTTTTGAAGGCTCCTTTTCAAGTTCCTGGAAATTATCCCCATTCTTTTTAGGAGGAGGTACTTCCATCATGTATGCTTAGAGCTGCCAAAGCCCAGATTAAATATGTTTAATAATTGGAAGGAAATTCTGCTCAGTGGGATGGGACTTAATTAAAGGCCAGGCTGACAAGATTGCACCATTTGCTTTCAAAAATAGAACTGCATTGGGCATTACATTGATACTTAACATATATTGTTTGCAGCCGTTTTGTAATCTGACAGGTTACCCTCATGAAATATATGTAGATCCACGAAGAGAAATTTATAAAATTCTTGGCATGAAAAGAGGGGAATCCTCCAGCTCAGCAGGTGGGTTGTATTGCTGACTTCCATTATCAAAAACTACTAATATATTTTATCTAATGATATGTATACTGAAACTGTACTTTCAGTATACAAAGTACTGTACTTTGTTTTACATGCATACACAATCAGGAATACCATGCCAATCTCATTTGATTATAGAATTGGAGGGGCCATTATGGCCATTGTATAACCTCCTGCTCAGTGCAGGAATCCAAATGAAAGCATCTTTGTTGGTGGTTGTCTAGTCTGTCCTATAGCAAAGTTAGCTGGGGAATTCTGGAAGTTGAAATCCACCCGTCTTAACGCTACCCAGGTTGAGAAACACTGATCTATAACAGGCATCAACTGAAGAAAAGTTCCTTAGGAGTTTGTTGTTTTGCCAAACTGCATCTGATGTTGATTCAAACCTGAATATATTCTCCAACCGTGGAATATCCTAGACCAGGGATGTCAAACTTACGTCGTCACAGTGATGTCACATGACATATTGAGACTTTTCCGTCCTTTGCTAAAACAAGCGTGGGTATGGCCAGCCATGCTGCTTCCAGACCACGGACCATGAGTTTGACTGCCCTGTCCTAGACAGTGAAAAATCATGCAGAAATGTTTCTCATGTAGATGTGTTAGAGTCTGAGGTAGTTTGATTTAAAGCAGGGGTCCCCAAACCCCGGGCCATGGCATGCTAGAAACTGGGCCACGCAAACAAACAAAGTCCCATCTGTAGGATGCAGGCAGAACACAAAACTATAGCCCCTCCTGTCTACAGAAAAACCTCTCTCCACAGAAATGATCCCTGGTGCCCAAAAGATTGGGGGCCGCTGATTTCTTTCCTTTGAACTTAGATCTGATCTTCCTGGAATTGATTGCTGAGAAATGTAGCCTAATGTATTTGTAATGATAACAGAGCTAATGTATGCTTTTTGCCAAGTAAACTTCCTCTTCTGCTATCCTTTTCAGTACATAGCCCTCATGTGAAATCCAGTTGGCTATCAGGAAGCATTAAAAGCATGTGGAGGGCAATGACAAGCCCTGCATTTGATTTTCAGGGTGATCCAGCTCAGCAGGGAGGCACTTTCATTTTAGGACCAGGTAAAGTAACGATATATTTAGAGCTTTTTGTTGGCTAGGCAATCTATTTTATAATCATCAAAGCATATGCCTGTGAGTTTAAATTATGATAAAAAGTTGATCTTAGCATGTATAAGGGCTGTCATGTGTGAAGAATCGGGACCACATATTAAGTTCCAGTTAAGATTTATTGCTCAAATCTGTACACAAGAATTTAGTTAACTAATCATTAGCACTAAATTGGCGCTAGTTAACGTAATTTAAGGGAAGGCTGAACTTGGATTGCTTGTGGAAATGTAACAACTCCAGACTAGACTTGTGAGAACATAAAAACTCTTCAGTCCACCCTTCAGTCCACCCCCAGATTCTGCCTGTTCTTACCCTAATAAGTTGCTACAGAAAGAAGCTGTTTATATTAGCACAAACACATTAGTAATGCAGGGAGGTTCGTGGTGGTGGTAGCCTCTACCCAATAGATTGCTTTTTCCTGAGTTTGCATGGCAGATGAACACAGTCCTCTTCCTGACTTGACCAATGAATTTTCATCCATCAGAATTTTCTGTTTTCATTCTTGGTCAATTTAAGTGGACTATGATCTAGTTAGTACTTGGATACAAGACTTTGCACAACACATGGACACACTCCTTCTGATGGATTTTTACCCATCAGAATTTTCTACGTTCATTCTTAGTCAAATCTAAGCAGACTATGATCTAGTTAGTACTTGGATAAGAGACCATTAGGAACCTCTTGGCCTGTAGGCTAAAAAGGGAAATTGGGCGGGGGGGGGGGGGGAATCCAGAAAAAAACCAGTGGCAAATTAGCGCTCTCTCTCTCTTTCTCCCTCTGTGTACATGTGTGTTTGTGCCCATACACAAGAGGATATTGCCAGTTATCAGATGAAAAGCTCTATTTAACATTTTTACTTTTTTAAAAAAGTGTTTTTTTAAATCACAACCAATTCAATGATCTTTATACTGATGTAACAACAGGTTCTTTCTATCCTTATTCCCAAGCATAGCAATAGGATTTCTTGGTGAAAAGGTTATTTTATCCAGATGCAGTGTTCAGGGAATATACAGATAGTCCTCGACATACAAGTCCAAAGTTTCCATGGATAAGCAAGGCAGTTGTTAAGTGAGTCAGGCTCCAATTTACGATCTTTTTGGCACATTTGTTAAGCAAATCATAGCAGTTGTTAAATGGATCATAAGTGTTATGTCCCCGGGACTGACACAAGTTCCCCATCAGGTCCGTTACTTCCGCGGGGGCGTTGGCAGCCCCCATTGGCTGGCTCCCTTCGACAGCCGGTTATAAAAGCCGGCTGCGAGGTCGAGCCAGCTGCTGTTCGCTGGTAGTCTGCCTGGTTAGAAGCAGACGCGACAGCCCCCTTTATTCCCCTGAATAAAGTGTGTTATTGGAATGCTCTGGTGTGGCCTCCCCTTTTTCCGATCCATAACAATAAGGTTGTTAAATGAATCTGGCTTCCTCCATTTTCTTTGCTTGTTGGAAACCAACTGGAAAGGTTACCAATGTGGAATAGTGACCCCAGGATAGTGCAACTCTCATAAGTACATATGAATTGCCAAGTGCCCAAATTTTGATCACATGACCATGGGAATGCTGCGAGTTGTAAGTGTGAAAAATGATCATAAGTCACTTTTTTTACTGCTGTTGTAACTTCAAATGGTTGCAAGTTGAGGACAATCTGGTCCGTATTGGCTAGATAAAATGCTGCTGCTGAACCTGTGTTTTGTGGAGATGAAAATGTTAATATTATTTGTTTCCCGTTTGTTCCAGATGATGAGATTCACTTTGTGCACCTTGACCAAAACAGGTTGGACCATATCCCCATTAATACTGTTTTGCAGCTTGCTGGAATTGAAACAGTAGATTTTACCTATAGATCTCAGATTATTGATATATGAACTTTTAGAAGAAAAATACATCTGCCAAGACAAGTGATATATATCAGCCGACCATTGTGGCAATTCACCCATAATGAGGTTACTGTGAAATTAATAAAACAGAAGTAGCTCCAGAATAGATTTTTACATGCCAAAAAAAAGAGCCTTTAAACTTAATATTGTGCTCAAGACACAATAATGCACCTAACAAGCCATTAAACCTGCTGCAGAAAAAGTAATGATTTTATGGAGTCTTTGGGTTTATTTCATACTATTCCACTTAAAGTTTAACTGTTTTGTGTTAATGACTGAAATGCATGGATAACAATTGGTCTTTTTGCCTCTTCAGTGTTTAATTAAAACAAGACTTCAGATCAAAACAAAAATGCAAATTTTAATTGTCTATAATTGCTTTCTTGGAAGCCAAAGTGGTATGTATGTTGTTCTGAAGTCTGTAAACTAGAAGCTAACTGAGGAAAAAGAACTTAGAGAATTAATTTCATGGTAGACTATTGACTGGGTAATTTTTAGTCTCGACACCCCACTGATCTTGAATTAAAAGTTATCTGCAATTTTTTCTGCAGTAGTTTATTAAGGTGCACGCAACAGAATAATCAGTGTTACACCCAAGTAATGTGTTTCATATTAAAGTTTTCAACTTTTGATCACTTGGATCCCAAGAGTTCAGAAAAGGAAAGATCAATTATATATTGCAAGAGGTGGTAAAAGTATAATCGTGCAAGTGGTGTTAACATACAGTTAACCAGAAGTCCTCAGCACAATGCAGGTAGTTTTTGATTTACAACCATTTGTTTAGTGACCATTCAAAATTACAAATGCATTGAAGTTTTCACAACCGTTGCCACATCTGCATGATCACGTGATCAACTGGCATATATTTATGACAGTTACATTGTCTTTGAGTCATGTGATCACCATTTGTAACTTTTCCAACAAACAAAATCAACAGGGGAAGCCAGATTCACTTAATAACTGCCTGGTTCACTAAACAACACTTGACAAGTGTGGCAAAAAAAGTCATAAAGTGGGATGTGACTCACTTAACAACTGCCTTGCTTAACAACTGAAATGTTGAGTTCAATTGTGATTGTACGCTGAGAGCTACTTACAATGCTCCTTGGTGCCACCAGGAGTTCTAGTTGAGAAATATTGGATAAAACTATTATTAATTATAGAGGATGATAGATTCTCCAGCTTTGATATTCTAAGATTATTTATGAAGACATAAAGAAAAACTGAAAAACTGAAAATACAAAATGTATATAATATGTGGATTTAGTATTTTATTTAGCCTGACATTGGCAACTATGTAAAAATCAGTGCAGAATTGGAACATAATCACTGTTAAGACAAAACGCACATCTATATATGTGTGTTCTATAACTAGCAATTTTCATACCTGCCAACTACTTTAGCCAGATATAAATTTTTATTAAAAGATCATTTCTTATATACTGTAATCCTCTCCCCCCTCGCCCCTGAAAAAATAGCAATAAACAAATTTTACAGAGGACTTTTAGCCTATATTTTCTAGCTATGTATTATACGTAATTTAACCTTTATCAAGTAGTAAATGTAAGGGACATGATCAGTTTTATAAACATGTTGGGGGTTTACTCAACAGTAAATCATGGGTTAATTTGATCTATGGTTTATAAATTATTCCACACAGTATATCCATTATTCCACACAGTCCTCAAATACTCTACCTAAAGATTAATTTCCACAAGGCTTGATACTATATTTATTTCTCGGATTTATATTCTGCTTTATATTTTCCCAATCACGATCTTATGCAATAGATTGGGCTGAGACACAGTGATTTTCATGGTTGAAGATGCATTTCCCAGCTTCTGGTCCAGTTCTGTAACCACTCCACCATACTATATTAGCTCTTGTCTGATGTTTGAGCATTACAAATAAAGATTTGACCTAATTCCCAAAATATACGCTGAAACAATGTGTAATCCTACTCAAAACAAATATTCTTATGACTATTCAATAATTTTCTGTCAATGGCACCTCAGCATTTATATCTTAAATGTATTAGTCTCTTCTCCATAAACAGGTTCTTTAACATGTTGATGTCAATTCTTATGATCACATGGTAGGTTCATCTCACTTCACTGATATCTAAGATGTATATTTGTGGCAGTGGTGGGATTCAAATTTTTTTACTGCCTGTTCTGTGGGCGTGGCTTGGTGGGCCTGGCAGGGAAAGGATACTGTAAAATCTCCAGTCAGAGGTGGGATTTGCCAGTTCTCCAAACTATTCAAAATTTCTGCTACTGGTTCTCCAGAACTGCTCAGAACCTGCTGAATACCACTTCTAGTGTGTACTCAACAGAAAGTTCTGTGGAGTACATCAATACACACTGAATTACGTTGCAAGAAATTTTAACTTTTTACAATTCTGCATGATTTCTTTTTGGTTTTAACAAATTAACCAAAGAGTTCAGGCCACAAAACCTGTTTTAAAAACAAAAAATCCTGGAACATCAATTCTGGTGGTAAAGTTTTAATTATACAAAATTGGCTGTATTAAAGTGAGTATTTCTCCTCTTCATCTCTGACAGAACCCTATCAAATTTTCTTGGAATCCTAGGCTTCCCCAAAGTATAGTTCAAAATCCCCTAGATTTTCTTATAAATAAGTTGGTGGGACAAAACCTGTCCTTTGAAGAATCTTGTTTGTGGCCTGATGCTAGAAATGGCTGCTTTCCTAAGGACCTACCATCCTGAGCTTCTTTGCCCATGAAAATTCGTAATGGACATAAGGTATTAAAAGTGGCCTTTGAAATGTGAGAATGTGAATGTCCAGCAGATGGCACACTTCCCCCAAAGGGAAGCCACAACAGTAAGTAGCTGTACTGTATGTGTATATTTCCGCACCCCCCAAAAACAGGCAGGAAAATTGAGAATGAAGAGCACAGCTGGTAACATTTTATAGATGCACTATGCAAAAACTCCATGCAAATTATGAGGTGTGTTCAGAAACAGTTTGCCTTATACTGTACTTTTCTAATTGCTCTTTCCTCATATCTGTGTAGTCATCAGCAGTTGTAGCTTCAAGCAAGGGAAACTAGAATTATTCAAATTTCCCGTCTAGTTTTATTGGACAGGCAGAATTTTTCAAACGACAGCTGTTAGAACTGTTTTCAGTGAGAATTCATAGAGGCTAATGTATTTGAGATGGAGCAAACATGGACATGTGTGCATGTCATTACTAATCCATTATTTTGTTGATTTTTTAATCAGTTTTCAGTTGCCAACCTGGTTCTCTGCCTATTAAATCTAAAGCAATTTAATAAATGTAAAATCAAGAAATTCACACTTATGCTTATTTTAACTATTCAGTATAAGCATGCCAGGAATCAAGATATAAACCAGCTGAAGGCTCTCCTCTTGTGATAGCCATGGAATTCAAGTATTTCCTGGAAATCATTCATCAGTTCCATGCTAAGTAACATGCATAAAATAAACCTACAATCCTAGTTCTTTTATAGAAGTCACTTTTAATATACTATCTGCTTCCATGTGGAAGAGACTCCTCTAGTGAATTGGGACTTTCCTGATGTGTAACAACTTCTTTGTTTCTGCGGTCCAGACAGATAACAAAAATAAAATATTAACTGTGCCTCCTCGATACTATGCTTAACTTTTTGCGTGGTTTGTTGTTACAACTGTTCACTTTAGAAATGACAAGCTTGAAGCAAGGGAAAGTGGAATTATTCAAATTGTTTCCTATAGTTTTGTTTTGAGACACGGGGCCAACCGCTCACAATGGAAGATATTGCATATGTCAGGCGGGGATGGGGATGGAGGTTGCAACGCCCTGATGAATGAAGTGGTCCTTTTGCAATTTCCTTTCGGGGGAGAAAAATAGAGCGGCCGTGCAGGCACTCCCAGGACTCATTCGCCTTTGTGACGCAGGTGCTCAGGTGTATCGCTATGACATCACTCTGTCAGAGGCTCTGCGATTGTGACCTCACACTGGCCCGGCCCAATGAGGAGCGAGCCGGGGGCGGGGGAGGCCGAAGAGGGAGCGCTGCCCGAGAGCGGGAGCCGCGGCGGCAAGTGGCAGGTTGGGAGCAACAGAGGGGGGCGGGGGGGGCGGCGCTTCAGAAAGCGGCCGCAGTTGCCTTCCCTCCTCTTCCTCCTGCTGGTCCTGCTCCTCCTCCTGCTTTGGCTCCCGTTGGGTTGCTTATACCCCTGTTGGGGGTGAGGCGGCGGGGATGAGCCCGGGTGCCCTGCAGCCGCCGCCGCCTCCTCCTCCTCCTCCTCCTCCGCTATCACCGCCGCCATGAAGCGGAAGACTTCGGGGTTGGGGAGCCGAAGGTACTCGGCCCCGGCTACTCTGCCGGCCACGGCACCGCCGGCATCCAAGAAAACTCGGAGCTCCGCCGCCCTGCCGATCTTGGGCGAAGCAGAGGAGCAGTCCCCCCGAGCCCCCAGGCGCGACATCTGCCTACAAATCTCAGGTGAAGAAAGGGGCGCTGCGAGGAATCGGGGAGTCTGAAACACCCCCCTCCCTCCCAACTAGCGGGGCGGTTCGTATGGACGTGTCTGTGAGCGGACGACTTCTCGGTCTCGTTAAGTGTGGGATTCGGGGGGGCTTCCGAACCTAGTAGTAGTAAACAACTCCCGTGGAGTTAGTTTCCAGAAGTGCTGCTTGGTTGCTCCGATGTGGGGCTTTGGTGGGTGTTTGCAGTGCTTGGGGGGGTCGGAGGGGACCCATAAACAAGCGCGAGCGTCTGGATCCGTTTGTCGTTTTGAGGTGCCTCCCAGTCTCGGGGGGTTAAAACGGGAGGAAAATCTCAGTGAATGTATTTTTTGAGAGAAGGTTGCTAATCCCCGTGGCTGTCCCTCGGGGGGGTGGGGAATGCTGTAATTGTCTAAGGAAAACATAAGGTTACCGTAATACTCAGATCGTATATTACCCAAATTGCAGGTCAAACCTTGGAAAATAATTTAAATGCTTCAGGCGTGAAGATGCAGTTTGAAAAGGCCGAGCGTTTCTTTCACTTTTTCTTGTGCTACTTTCTTCTGCAGGATTGGTATTCGAGTAGAGAGGGAAACAATACTTTTTTATTTTTTGCTGAATGAGTCTATTTTCCTGGCTCCTGTTTTGCAAAAATCTTTTATGATTCAATACTGTTTTGGCATTAAAAGTAATTGATAAAAATGACATCTAGATTGTTTAGCCAATTGTTCCATTGTTATGTTGTTATTGTTGAGTTGTGTTAAAAATGTGATGGGAAATATGATAGAAAGCATTGTACTGCTTGGATTTATAAATAGGCAACTTTAGTGGCTTCTTTCTCAGCTTTCTGTTCTTTGCATTTTAAATTTAATATATATTTTGTAACCTGCATATTATCAAATATTTTGTGTCTTACATAAACTTAATGTATAATCTGTGAAATGCAATTCATCACAGTGCAAATATTAATTTTAATTATTATTAAAAATGTAAAAATGCAATAGCAAAATTATTTTCTCTGTTAAATTTTAAAAAAATGTTGATCGCGGCGGGGGAAGAGATGGGAAAGGGACAGGATGAAATTTTGCCAGACCTTCTTAAGGCTTCTACTTGAACTGTCCTGTGCCCATCTTTTTCAAGTATTTGCACTATGATTTTGTTATCTCTATTGAGACAAGAAAAGAGATGTCCAGAGGCAATTTCCTGGAAAACTATGTTATGTTGATTAGTGATGATTTGAGAACATTCATTTAGCCTGAGGAGATCTCCAGGGATTTTTTTTGGGGGGGGGGGTGAGGGGTGAGGAGGGATTGAGGGAACAATCCCACCTGGCATGTCAAAAGTAGTTTCCTGTGGTTATGACTTTTCTCTGTAAAAGCTAAATGAAAAAAAGTTGATGGATGCATAAGGCACAGATACTGTGAAAGACATAAGGTGACTAGACATCATAATGATTTCCAATCTATTATTCACTAACATAGATTGGGACCACACAAAAAAAAACCCACCTGAATCAACAGCTTTGACTGCTCAGATCATTTAAATTAAAACCTACAGTGGGTGTCTGCTATCTATGTGTTACAATTGTGACCATGGGAGTTTGTTTATGTTGAGGAGCTCCATACTCCCTTTTTCATTCTGTTCTTACCTAGAGGCCCCATTTATTATTGGCATGATTCCTCTTGTCCAAGAAGGTAAACCAAAAGGCAGAGTAGGCCTCAGAGTGAAAATTGTAGGCCTAAATGAAGGTATTTCATATCAGAGAAAGGGCTTTTTGTTACCTGAAGTTCCTCTTTTAGCAACAGATCCCTTCACTAGATCTCAATCCATTCTAAAATACAGAAATTCTCCAGGTTGTTATGAATGATTAAACTTAAAAAGCTGCTGAAAAAATAAGGAAAGGAAAAACTATGTTTAGTTTCTATATGATTGGATTCAACTCCAGGGAAATGGTGACCATTGTGGCCAGACCCCTAGATTATGGCTCTTTAACTGAAAGAATGATTTTGGTTTCAGTTTTCAAGTCAATCAACTTCCTTCAGATATGTTTACCAAAAGAAAGACAAGCCTGAAATTTATATAAACCCACTTCCTAAGAGAATCATCTGCCTGTTTTATTGCCATACTGTCACTAAAGTTAAGTTTTGAGTAAATTATTTTTTATGTCTAAAGACAATTTGCAATTGTTTTTTTCTTAAAATATAAATTCCTCATTGCAAAGTTTTTTAAACTACATTGCTGGAGGTTTTGAATTATGCATAAACTCTATAACTTGGTATGTTTTCAATTAGGATCACTATTTGTTAGAAAATGCACAAAATTATTTGTTTCATTTTTCTTGGTAATTTAAATTATTTAAACCAAGTTCAAGTTGGCTGGATTTAATCTGACCAGGGCCCAATAGTAAACTCAGTATTGCTCTGAATCTTGATTTAAAAAGCATGTGTAGAGAAAAGCAGTCCAGACTTGAACAGAAAAAAAATACTCAAGAAAAACATTATTCTTGTATTCTTATGGGGTTTTATGACATTTACCCTTGCCCCCCTTGAAATCAGTTTTTAACAGTTAATCTTTAACTTTTAATAAAGTTAAAAGGAATTATAACTGGCAATAATATAAAAGGAAATATATATATTATGAATATTGCATGCAAATTCAACAGCTATATTATAGCTAGTAAAATAAAGAAGGCAACTAGCAATATCCTAACTATATTTTAGCAAAATCCTAACTATAATTTAGTCTCGTTTTCCTTTTCCAAAGTTCTTAAAGCCTGTATATATTGTAATTCTGATCCACATATCAGCTTCATGTATTGGTTGTTAATGAAAATTATGTTTTTTCATAGTCACGCAATAGCTTTGTCATAGTGTAGCATGCCATCATAATTTTACTACTATAATTGAAAAATACGTGCACCCTATTATTTACTATGTGTTAATTAAAACAAGACTTATTGTATTGTATTCATAGTCAAATCAGATCTATTTTAAAACCTTTTTAGTTCCAAGTTTTTGCAGTGGAAAATAAGTTGCATCCTAACTGTGGTGCCTTTTATTGAGCAAAAGCTACATTTGGCTAGGCTCACACATCACTGTCAATGGTTAGGTTCTTTTATCACTTAACCCCAAATCAAACTACAATTATGGCTTACTTCAAGGTGCCATTTCATACCAGAAATCACCAATTTTATATTATTGAGTATTTCTCAAGCATCTGAAGGAATGGTCCTTTACAAGCCCTTAATTTTTAAAAAGACATGTTTGACTGTTGTTTCTTCTGCTATATTATGGCTGAAAAACCTCTATTCAGATTTAAAAAGTTTTAGTGACATGCAGCTTCACCATAGATATTTATACTAAAAGATTTACAATTGCTTTACAATAATTCTTAGAAATACTATATTTTCAGAATGTAACCTGTTTTGACAGGGAGCTATCTATTCATATAAATAACATAGTAGTCACTACCTCTGTAAAGATACTAGACAGAAGAGAATTGTAATATACGTGTGTGAGTTGAAATGTACTTGGCAAATCTGTCCTATAAAAGATTAAATAATTCATTCTGAAGGACTGCTTTGACAGAACAACTCTTCAGTCTGGATTAGTCTAGAGTTAATCTGGAGCTTCAGTGCAGGAACTCAATATTTTAATAGTGCAGTATTATATCAGTCATGGTGCCACAGAAATATTCACCATCAACAGCTGCACGCAAGAATATATAAACTATTTTTAGAAAGACGGTGATAAATACAAAATGGCAGATAATCAATCATATGTAATATGTGTACAATATGTGCTCCATGTACCCCAATTCAGTAATATTTGCTTTGAGAAACTATTATTTAATTATTATTTAATTATTGTTGTAAGTCATTGAAAGTTGCATACAAGTTTAATAAATTATTATTACTATTACCATATTATTATGCATACAATAATATGAAATAATAGCTGGTTCTTTAGCTGGTGTTGACCTTCATACACATTATATTCTCATATTCTTCTCAAAAACTTAGGTCTAAGAAGTCGTAATGTATCCAAGCATTATGGCCTTTTGTAATTGACAGGTGGAAATTTTTGTTAAATTTACAGATTTTCTAAGTGTCCTCCAAGATTTTTTGATATGACACCTAATGTGCAAAAAACTACTGGGACCAACACAGCTAGTTTATGCCATAATCTTTTCACTTCATCTTTTCAGTTCTTGATACTTTGTGATCTTCTCCCATTCTTTGTCTTCTATTTTACTGTCCCCTGGTATTGTCACATCAATTATCCACACTTTCTTCATTTTATTATTATTATATGGGCAGAGGAGCTGGAAGTCTGAATCAGAAGCTTTGTGGTTTACTTATGCAGATTTGTAATGCGTAAGACATAGAAAGCAGGAAAAATGTAAAAGAGAAGTTATCTACAGAGACATGGAGATAATGATAGAGGTTGGATAGTAATTACAATATTTGAGAAGCATAAGCAACCTTGAAAAATAATATTACCATAAGCCATTACCATAGAATATTTATTTTCCATTTTATTTTAACAGTTATTTAAAAATACAACCAGATAGAAAATAAATAAATAAAAATATATATTTACAGGCTGTATAAAATTGACAATAATTTTCAAAGTAGCATTAGATTAATACTAATATAAAGATAAAATATCAGTTTGAACTATTATTGACATTATATCAATAATCAGAAGAATAATCAGAAGAAATAAGAGAAATTTCTATTATAATTAAGTCCTATCCTTGCTAAAATAAATACTTCAATGACTTACATTGAAAAATCCACACTTTAGATGCAGTGTAAACCCATATGTAGAATTATAGTCCATAAATAGCTTCCAGATTAAATTCCATATTGTGTTTTTTACACCACAGAGTCATTGTTTACATTGATGTATACTCCCATGCCTTACTGTCTACTATTCTTCTAAAGCAGGGGTGTCAAAATCACGTCATGTTGTCATGTAACGTATCATTACCTTTTTCCCCTTCACTAAACCAGGGATGGGCGTGGCCAATGGATACGCATCTGGCCGCTGGTTGCAAGTTTGACGCCCTTGTTCTAAAGCAGAGGTGGGCTACTGCTAGTTCGGACCGGTTCACCCGAACCGATTGTTCTGATTCTGTGCAGTTCCAAAATCAGCCCAAAAAACATTCTGAAAATGTCCTGAAAACAGCTCAAAAAAGCTGGCTGTGAGAGGAAGAGAAGCCAGGTGAGCCAGATCCAGACATGTCCCGGGTCTCCTCGTCCCAGAAGCAGCAACCTCTCACTCTTCCCCTCTCTGCTAGCCCCCTTCTTCACATGGGATCACCCAGCAATGGAGAGGGAGAAGAGGGTGGCGTTTCTGTGTGCTCCCATTTTTGTGTGGCACTTTTCCCTGAATGCTAGCGGCTGCCGCTGCCCCTTCTCCCTCTTTGTCTCTGGTGCTGGGCAATCTTGTGCGAAGAAAGGGGCTAGCAGAGAGGAGAGAGAGTGAGGTTGCTACTTCTGGGATGAGGGGACTCGGGAAGTGTCTGGGTCCAGTTCACCCAGCTTCTCTTCCTCTCACAGCCAGCTTTCCCAGTCTAGCTTGATGCAGGCTTCCTCCCCAGGCTCCTGTCGGTTTTCCCCTAGTCAGACAAAGCAAGGCAAAAAACCAGCCCTCACTGGGGCCCAGCCTCACCGAGAGCATGCTTGGAAAGAGCAATGTAAGCTTCATGCCACCTTCGCCAAGATAGACTGGGGAGGGAGAACGTGAGCCAGGCAAAGAGGTGAGGGGCGTCCGTAACATGTCGGGCTTGGCGGACTTTCTGAACCTGCCAAAAGTAGTTTTGTGTGTGTTTGTGTGTGTGTGTGTCTGAGTCAATAAGAGAGAGAGGGATCCAATCCAATCTTGGGGAGTTATATCAGGGCTGCTGGTGGTGTTCTTTCTCTCTCTCTCTCTCTCTCTCTCTCTCTCTCTCACACACACACACACACACACACACACACACACACACACACACACACAGGTTGGATCTTTCTTTCCTCCTGCCTCCCTCCTCCGTGGAGACCCCTGGATTCCCTCCCCAATCCTGCCTGTCCCATACAGGACGTAGAGTGGCTACGGCCACTCAGTCACATGACATGTCCCCCAGCCATGCCCACCAAGCCAGTTTTTAGGGCAGAGAACCAGTTGCTAAAAATTTGCAGCCCACCACTGGTTCTAAAGAATCAATTTCATGTAATTTCTAGTAAAAAGCATAACATTTCCTGACAGCTGTTATCATATAGAGAAATAATAGCTGTTATCACATAGACAACTAGTGTACTCTGTATACTTTGTAGAAATATAAGGCTAAGTAATATTTAATAGAAAAACAGCTCTCAGGAAAGAAAAATCATTGTATGGTGAATCACCTTCTACAGTTATTGAGCTTGAAAACATTGCCACTAAGTGCAATATTGTTAATAAGTATTATGTATTGGACAGTCAGCAATGGAGTTATATACTAAGTGGGGGGGAATCTTTTACCAGTTTTCTTTAATGTCATATTCACATTAAATTTGATTCTTATGTTCCATTGGCATGCCCATTGTTATAAATCATTTGTCATGTAAGAGCCTCAACAGATGTTCTGAATTTTGTTGACAAGTTTTCCAAATTTAGTCAAATCCACCTTGGTTTTTGCAGTTCCTTTTGAACTATACTATTTGTTGAAGATGCTGAAACCAATAAGGTGTTGTTGGCTATTCCAAAGAGAAAGTCACCCAAGATTTTGTTTTTATTTAATCCAAAATTTAGTATTGATTTCTATATGAATGATCTCTCCATGGATCAATTTTTAATACATTCATTTTCATGAAAAGTGATCATAATTGTTTTCAAATTATACATCTTTGACCATTTGGTTATACAGAAAACTCTGAGTGGTTAAGCAAATCATGGCTATTTATAGAAGGGATATAATAGAATGTGCACCTGGAGGAACAGTGAGGGAAAGTATTGGCAATACACAGCTTTCCCAGAGAAATGCCTGAATTAAGAGACTGTGCAGTCCCAAGCTGGTGGGAGGAGAGGGGGGGTTCAAGATAGCCACATTTTATAATCCCTCTGGTTATATCTAGTAAATTAGAAGGTTAAGTAGCTAGCTTTAGTTGGGCAAGATTCTGTCTATTAGGTGTAAACAAATAAATGAGTGAACTTGATTGGACTTTGCAGAGTCATCTCTGGGCTTGGGCCTTAATCAGGATCCAGATATTTTACAGAATGTATGGTGGTGAAGTATTTCCAGGGAAGAAATGGTAACAGAATTGACAACTGACAGAATTAAGAGCTGGTGAGTAGGCCAGCTCTTCCTAATTCCTGTCCAAACAAGGAAAAGATATGAAGTTGCCCACAATTGCTTCTCATAGGGACACAGCAAGACAGTGATATCCTGTGGGTTTAGAGCTCAGGGAAATGAGGGAAAGCCATCTTCATTCAAACCATGGTCAGCACTAGGGTTTGCATGTTTCTTTTTTTATATGTTTGCAGAAATTGCTTGCTATCTGCTTTTTAGCTATAAGTCACCTTTGAATCAACAGGTTTTACAGCAGTGAGTAAGTTTCCTTCAATCCTAAAAAAAAAGTTTTAACTACAAATTTAAGAACGTTTTTTTTTAATAAAAAACAAAAGGGTGATCAGAACATTGGTTTGAAAAGTTACAATGGACTAAGGGCCCAGATGGATTTGAAATAAGAACTTTAACCACTAAACCATATTGGGCTCAGGTTCATGATCTACTTCAGATTAAGCAATCAAAATCACTATTCCAGTGATGGCGAATCTTTTTGATGTGGTGTGCCGAAAGGGTGCATGCACGCCGGCACCCACAATGCAATGTGCCTCGCCTCCCCTGCGCATGCACAGACATCAACCCCCCACCCCCTTACCTGCACTGCGCATGTCCCAGCTGATTTTCTGCCCATTTGAGGCCTTTTGCACCCTCCCAGAGGCTCGAAGGCAGCCTCTGCAGCCTCAGGAGGCCGAAAAACGGGCCTTCCGGAAATACCGGAAGTGCCTGCTTTCAGCCTCCAGAGGGCCTCTGGAGCCTGGGGGAGATCATTTTTGCCTTCCCAGGGGCTCGAGGGAAGCCTCTGCAGCCTTTGGAAGCTGAAAAATGGGCCTGTTTTGTCACTTTCGGCCTCCAAAGGCCTCAGAGGCTTCCCTTGAGCCCCCAGGAGGGCAAAAACGGCCTTCCCCAGGCTCCAGAAGCTCTCCGGAGACTGAAAACAGGCACTTCCGGTATTTCCAGAAGGTCCATTTTTTGGCCTCCCAAGGCTGCAAAGGCTTCCCTTGAGCCTCTGGGATACTGAAAACGGCCCAAAAATCAGCTAGGAGGCACGCGCATATGCAGTGTGGTAAGCCTGGCTGAGGCTCACGTGCCCACACAAATGGCTCTGCATGCCACCTGTGGTATGCATGCCATAGGTTCACCATCACGGCACTCTCCTATAAGTAAATGAGGTAGGTAAAATGGGCTGGGGTCAGTTTCTGGAGCAAAGTAAGGTACTCAGAATGTGGGGAATTATAGATTTGGATTGTTTCTTAGTTGGCCTGTTACATTAGAGAATAACTCTTCCCTCTTCCCTATGACAGCCACTCAAGTATTGAAAGACTACGATCATGTTCCCCTGAGCCCTATCTTCATTAGGTTTAACGTTCCTAGTTTCCTTAGCTGATCTTTGTACAATTTAGTCTCCAGACCTGTTATCTTTGTGAAATCACAACATCTTTTTTTAATCATTCTGATGAGTGCAGAATTTTCTAAACATCTAATAGCCATATTGGCCCTCAGGAAAACAAATATAAACTAGCAATCCCATGGATTGTTAATTCAGAAATAGGGCCCATAAACTCTTGTTTGCTTACTGTTAAGTGCACACAATATTGAGTCTAAATTATGCTGTAAATGCACATTTACCATTACTTAATACAAACTGTTCCATTATTCAAGGAAATTGCTCTGCATTGTCTGTTTTGATTATTACAAAGCTTTTTCATGAAACATTAAACACTCTCTAACTGCAGTTATTACTCTGAAAATATTGATAATTGATTTACAAAGATGCAGCACTCTCCTTCTTGTGTATTGAATTTAAAGAAGTTAATTTTAAATTTGAATGAGTTATTTTAGTAAAGAAATAAACATATTACAAAGAAATAAAATATGCTTTATGAGTAGGATTTCATCAATGTTTTAATTACAGATAATTCTCATTTAGCAACCAGCATAATTGGGATCAAGGACTCTGTTGCTAAACACTACGACTGCTAAACAAAATATCACATTTTCATGATGGATTTACAGTATCTTTTTCATTTGGTTCTATTAAGCAACTTACCATGAGTTATTAACTGAGACATGTGAGTGCAGCTTGTTATTTTAAATGCCCACTGACTGCCAAGCACTTGAATGTAGATCACATGACAGTGGGCAGGGTTGTAAGTGCGAGGACCATAACTGCAATAGTGATAGATGCAAGGACTGGTCATAAAGTTACACTGTAACTGTAACTTCAGATGGTCCCTAAACAGGACAGTTGTTACACTTTTAGAAGTCTACCTATATTTGACATATATACTATGATTATAGCTATTAAAGCTTTTAAACCAGGCCTGTCAAACTGGCAGCCCACAGGCCACACCCACGCCGGCTCCACAAAGGCAAGAAATGTCACAATACAGCCTGCGATGTGATCAGGTTTGACACCCGAGTAAAACCATTGTTTTATAGCATTAACAGCTTGAATACTAACTATAACAGATTTGATTGATTTTTCCTTTGCATGATACATATATCTAATCATTGTACTTTGTAAACCAAGGCTTAGCATTTAAGTGTGTAACAGTCACTGTGGTTTAGTCAATAAGTCAGAGTTAAACTATATACTGTATATATCTTGACCACCAGGCTGTGGTATGTAATTTAGAACAGTTATTATATATAAACCATACTGAAGCTGTGAAACAAGAATAGTGATGTTAGCGATTAACGGTTAGCGGTTAGAAATAGTTGAAAATATGGAACAGACTAGGTTGGTACCTTGCTTGAAGATGGCGTGTCCTTGCTTGAAGATGGCGTGTCCAACTTAGGCAGTGAAGAACAAGCAGATATCCGTGTTTGTGATGGACTCTTTCATTCTACTGACTAGCCCTCTGGGGCAAAATTTCCAGTTTCACAACATGTACCTTTGACTGCATGAGCTTAATCTTTCAGAATTCTTAGAATAGAATAGAATAGAATAGAACAGAACAGAACAGAACAGAACAGAACAGAACAGAACAGAATAGAATAGAATAGAATAGAATAGAATAGAATAACAGAGTTGAAAAGAACCTTGGGGGTCTTCTATTCCAACCCCCTACTTAGGCAGGAAACCATACACCACTTCAAACAAATGGTTATCCAACATCTTTTTAAAAACTTCTGGAGGCAAGTTGTTCCACTGATTAATTGTTCTAACTGTCAGGGAATTTCTCCTTAGTTCTAAATTGCTTCTCTCCTTGATTAATTTCCACTCATTACTTCTTATTCTACCCCTCAGGAGCTTTGGAGAATAGCTTGACAGCCTCTTCTTTGTGGCAGCCTCTGAGATATCAGAACACTGCTATCAGGTCACCCCAGTCCTTCTTTTCGTAAGACTAGACATATCCAGTTATAGCAACCGTTCTTTATATGTTTTAGCCTCCAGTCCCCTAATCATCTTTGTTGCTCTTCTCTGCACTCTTTCTAGAGTCTCAACATCTTTTTTACACTGTGGCAAGCAAAATTGGATGCAGTATTCCAAGTGTGGCCTTACCAAGGCATTCTAAAGTGAGATTAAGACTTCACGTGATCTTGATTCTATCCCTCTGTTTATGCTAGAACTGTGTTGGCTTTTTTGGAAGCTGCAGCACACTGCTGGCTCATATTTAAATGATTGTCCACTAGGATTCCAAGATCCCTCTCACAGTCACCACTATTGAGCAAGGTACCACATATACTGTACCTGTGCATTTTGTTTTTCTTGCCTAAATGTAGCACCTTAATTTTTTCACCATTGAATTTCATTTTGTTAGATAGCGTCCAATGTTCAAGTCTGTCAAGATCCTTCTATATCTTAAGCCTATTTTCATGAGCATTGGCTATTTCTGCTAGCTTGCTGTCATCTGCAAATTTGATGAGTTCCCCATCTATCCCCTTGTCCAAATCATTGATGAATATGTTGAAGAGTACTAGGCCTAAAACAGAACCCTGGAGTACATGCCACTGCATACCTCCCTCCATGTCGATGCAGTTCCATTGAGGACTACATGTTGAGTGCGGTTGGTCAGCCAGTTATGAATCCATCTGGTGGTGATGCTGTCTACCCTATATTTTTCTATTTTATCAAGTAGTAGGTTATGATCTATTTTGTCAAATGCCTAACTGAAGTCCAAGTAAATTATATTGACAGCATTCTGGTCCACTAATTTTGTCACTTTGTCAAAGAATGCAGTAAGTTTAATCTGGCATGATCTATTTTTGACAAACCGATGTTGGCTTTTGGTTATTACTTTGTTTGCTTCTGTGTGTGTTGCTTTGATTATCTTTTCCAGAATCTTCCTTGGTATTGAGGTCAGGCTGATGGGTTTATAGTTTTCCTGGATCTATTTTTTTTTTCCTTGTTTGAATATGGGAACTACATCAGCTCTTTTCCAGTCCTCTGGCAGTTTTCCGGTGCCCCAAGATCTTTGAAAGATATAGTTCGGTGGTTCTGAGATCACATCTGCTAGATACTTCAGAACCTTGGGGTGTAATCCATCTGGTCCTGGTGATTTTGAACTCTTAAGATAGACAGGTGCTCACTTACCATTTTGTTCCCTATTTTAATTTGTGTCCTAATCTGTTTTTTGTGGTGCTGTTTTTGACAGGTTGGACTGTTTTTTCCCTTTGTGTAAAGACAGATGCATTCTTTCAGGAATCTTTGTATTTTAATACCTTGCCTTTTAAGAAAGCCGGGTATTCCCCTCAAATTATGCAGTATTATCTGTCTGCAGTAGTAGCTTGATCTTTTCTTTTTCTGAAAGAAAGGAGGTCAAAGATGTAGCGATCACATTTCATGCTATTCTATATCGGCTGTAATACATGTGAAATTCCAAAGCTTTTCATTTAGTAGTAACAAAGCTCATCTGACTTTTCATGTAACTGTTAGTGGACAAAGGTTACTCCAAGTGGCTTTGCACAGACAACAGTCACCTAAACTATGGCAAGGCTTACACAACTTCTAATTTCTTCCTTCCTTGGATTGGTTGGACTTTGGTGGACCAATGTGCCTAGCTATGCCTTGTAGCATGTGCCTCATGTCTTGCTGTAGCTGGATGCAAACCTAGCCCTATTGTATTACTGAGAGGATCAAGATTTTACTACTGAGAGGAGCAAAATTTGATCTTTCTGAAGAAATATGTCATATCTGAGAAGTGCAGAATTTGGAAGTTCTCTGGCATTCAACTGCGATGTTATGGTGTACTTTTAAAAGACAACAAAATTCCAATTTTAATTTTTGCAATTTTGTAAAAAAATCCTTTTCAGAGGGGAGTTCAATACATTTATGTTAATTGATGACATCTTTACTTCTTCTATCATTTCATTTATATTTAGGTCTTACACTTCTAGTTGATTTCTGTTCTTTTCCCCTTGCCCCTTCTCATTCCGCTCACTCTCTTTTCTCATTTTTACTTTCTTCTTGTGGATCTTTTCTCTTATTACTGAGTGTGTTTCATAGTGTTGGAAGAAATTTCCTGAGTTCATTCTCAGCTGGGACATACCACAGAGGTGAGAAGAAATGGATGCAGAAGTCAGCTGCCAGAAAGTGGAATTATTTTAATGTAGGAAGGCAAGAAACAAAAAGTGACACAGCTTCAGTGTTCCTGGCTTGCAAGCAGAGTGGCATGATAAGTTTATGATTTTTCTACCCATTTTCCCTTTGCAGTTTATGGATTTTTATACCCATTTTCCCTTTGAAGTTTGATGACATTTGTGTGTGCCTTTAGTTAAGGTGGTTGCTTTGGGTTCTGTCTTCCTGCTTAGTGGGTTAATCCTGTCCCTGGAGCTTTGTTTTTTCTATCCTGGGGGTTAATTCTGCCAGGAAAGAGGAAAAGGGGAGCTCCAGCTGAATTATTTTTAGTTGATTTGAGTACTGTCAGGATTCTGCCTCATAGTCTATTTTTTTTGATTCCTAATCCTAGCCTTTGGCAGTAGCCCAGACTTCTAGTTTACTTTGTTACTTCTAGTAACAGAGTGTTAATGGCTTTTCCGGCTGGGATTTTCCTTTTAGGTTTTCTTAAAGAAGGACTGGCTTGAGTCTCTTGGCTCTGTTGAGTTTCTGGTGCTGTGAGGTTTCTGACACTGTCCTTTTGGAGTGTACTTCCCACAATAGCAATAGGTATATTAAGAGATTTTAAAAAAATCTGAGTGGTTTTTTTTTTTAAATTTGCCCCCTGAAATTCTTTCACATTCTACACTTAGCATCTTAAGTGTGCTGTAAGCAACTTATTACCATATCACTTTTTTGAAACAGAAGAAAGCCTCAGGCATAAAAAATAAATATACAATATTTTTTTGCATTTAAGGATTATTGCCTGCTAGATTATTAAATAATGAGAAGTACATGATAAACCTATGCAGAATTTTAAAAGCATTATTTTAAACAATTTTTTGTGGAACTCTGATGACATCCAGTTTTTTTCTCCCACTATAGATAGTCTTTTACTTACAACAGTTTGTTTAAGTTACAATGGCACTGAAAAATATGACTTAAGACTTTTTTTCCAGTTATAATCTTTGCAGCATCCCTATGATTTTGTGACCAAAATTCAGATGCTTGGCAACTGGTTCATATTTATGACCATTGCTGTGTCTTGGAGTCATGTGATCACCTTTTGCAACCTTCTCACAAGCAAAGTCAATGGGGAAGCCAGATTCACTTAACAATCACGCTTTTAACTTATCAGCTGAAGTGATTCACTTAACTGTGGCAAGAAAGGTTGTAAAATGGGGC
Source organism: Pseudonaja textilis (assembly GCF_049901715.1). NCBI lineage: Eukaryota > Metazoa > Chordata > Lepidosauria > Squamata > Elapidae > Pseudonaja > Pseudonaja textilis. The sequence goes on along the minus strand of NC_141991.1, from coordinate 199,174,032 downwards.
AAAAAATGTCTTATAACAGAAATTTTGGGCTTAATTGTGGTTGTAAGTCGAGGACTACCTGTATTGCACAAAATGAATAAAAACTTTTCTGCAAAAAATCAGATGACCACCAGATGGCCATAAACATTTTTTTAAAATGTTAACATTATGCTGCCATCTACTGGTCCTCTTAATTTTTGCAGGTCAGATCTCTTCAATATTTAGTGTTCATTGAAACACACAATGAATTACAATGTAACCAAAGCAAGGAGGTTTACATTATTTTATTCTGTAACTTTCTGAATGATCAATTTTGATAATGATCAATTTTGATAATTATTTCCTTCTGGATATTCTGGGGTAAGATTTATATACACATTATCTGAAATACAGAACACATTAAGTGAACTCCATTTAATAAAAGTTAATGTAATCAATATGTTAATCTTTACATTGAAATAAAAGGGAATTCTGCATACTTCATTATTCCTTAAAATCACCATTTCCCATACCAATCTTGGTGATCTTCAGTACATTTCTCTGTATGTCCCCCATCTATCTGAATTATTGAATTAAATGTTAACAGAATAACAGTTGGAAGGGACCTTGGAGGTCTTCTAGTCCATCCCCAACTTGAACAGGAAATCTGTAACATTTCAGACAAATGATTGTCCAATCTCTTTTTTAAAATCTGCAGTGTTGGAGCATGCACAACCTCTGGAGGCAAGTCAATCCACTGATCAATTGTGCTGTCAGGAAATTTCTCTCCTTAGTTTTATATTGGTTCTCTGTTTAATTAGTTTCCATCCATTGCTGCTTGTTCTGCTTTCAGGTGGTTTGGAGAATAAGTTGACCTCCTCTTCTCCTTAGATATTGGAATAATGCTTTCATATCACCCATAGTCCTTGTCATTAAATTAGACATACCCAATTCCATTCTTTGTATGTTTTAGCTTCTAGTCCCCTTGCTAATCTTTATTGTTCTTCTCCGCACTCTTCTCTAGAGTCTCAACATATTTTTATATAGTGGCAACCAGAACAGAATGCATTATTTGAAGTGTGGTTTTACCAGAGCGTTATCAAGTGGTACTAGCACTTCTTGTGATTTTGATTCTACCTCTCTGTTAAAACAGCCTAGGGTTGCATTGGCTTTTTTGGCAGCTGCAGCACATTGCTGGCTCATATTTAAGTGATTGTCCACTAGGACTCCAAGATCCCTCTCACAGTTACTACTATTGAGTCAGGTACCATCTATTCTCTACCTGTGCATTTGGTTTTTCTTGCCTAAATATACAGATGAAACTCGAAAAATTAGAATATCGTGCAAAAGTTCATTCATTTCAGTAATGCAACTTAAAAGGTGAAACTAATATATGAGATAGACTCATTACATGCAAAAGAAGATAGTTCAAGCCGTGATTTGTCATAATTGTGATGATTATGGCTTACAGCTCATTGAATCTGTTATGAACTATTCTATAGAACTGTGACATTTGCACTGCAGGCCAAATAATTATTTTGTATTATGCTCTTCATATGAAAGTTTAGAACCCTTTGTGGTATAATTACAAAAACTTTACCTGTAAGATTAGGATGATTATTGACCTTATTCTGCAGATAGGGCTTGAGCCTGCCCATTGCTGGTTTACTAACAGTTCTTGCTCAGATGTAATCTTAAATGCAAACAATAATTTACTTGTTTGATTAGTTGTTAGAGAGTTGTAAACAAACAAATTTCCCCATTTGTCTTCCCCCTATAAAGGCCTCTGAAAAATAAGTAATTTTTTAATAGAATATCTAGCACTTTTTTATATCTGATGTACCAGTGATTTTTTTTCAAGGTTTGAAATCAGCTGGGTGCCTTAGTATGACTAACAAAAAAATGCAGAAAGTGCTTGTGGTGCTTGAGACTTAAGATCATTTTTGTGATCTTTTTTCAAGTGTCTTTACAATTCGGCCTGGTTCCACACGCGATGTTCTTGCTAAGCATGTTTGTGGTGGAGCTGGTCTAGTTTTCTGCCAGAATGGCACGAGAAAGACACAAAGCGGCCAGGAAAAACAAACACAAAAACCGGAGGCCAGGCAGTGACCAAAATCTTCCATTCCTCCCACGAGGGACTAGGCCAGCCCGAGGTTTCAGGGAGGCTCCTAGACTGGGCAAAAGGCCCTTGGTTGCAGTGCGAAGGTGGCAGTGGCCAGTGGTTGGCAAGGAGGAGCTCTGCTTCCTTCGCCAGCCAATGGCCGCTGCTCGGTGCGAAGCTTTAGAGAGCTGCCTCCTTGGCTGAAGGAAGGGGACACGTTAATGATTGTTGGGAAAGTGTAGTCGGCGCCTTTGGCAGAAGCGGAGGAGTCGGAGCCGCGTTCGGAAAAGCCAGCAGGGACGCCGGGCGCGCGATCTGAAGGCCCCTTTGCAGGGAAGCGCGGCGGGCCGGTATTTGGGAATTGCTCTTTGGGCCGAAGAAATGAGCGACGCGGGGAGCACGAGAAGGCGCGCGGGAAGAACTGGCGGCCCTCTCGAAGTTGCCTGTTGAAGGAGGGAGCTGCAGTAAACCCGGAGGGGAAAGGCTTAGAGGATTGTGGCTCCTTTTTCCGGAGTGCCCCTCGCCCCGGCGTTCGAGTTGGCCCGGGGAAAGGCTGCTTTCTCTCCCCCCCCACACACACACTTGGAAGCAAGAGTAGGGACGCTGCGGTTAGAACTCCGAGGAGGGAGGGAGAGAGAGATTTAGGAGTTTCTGACCGAGGCTGCAAAAGTCAGCAGCGACCTCCGCAAGCAGCCATTTCCAGCAGCTGCTCTGTGGTGCTGCTCGCCCAGTCTTTGGTTTCTCGGTTGAATGTTGATAAACGGAGATGAACCCCGCCAAGCGCTTGCCCTTCTGCGCGGAGCTAGTTAAAGGTAAGCAAACGGCGGCGCTTTAAAGAAAATGCGGGGGTGGAGAATGGCTTTCCGCCTCTGGTGCGTTTAAAAATTCCGACTGAACAGGCAGAAGTTTTCCGCCAAGTGGGGGGCGCGGCCAACTAGGCTCGTTCGGTGTGGGTTTTCAAGCTTTTTTTTTTTTTTTTGAAGCAGGGCAAGCGGTTTAAAACAAAACAAAACAGAGGTGCCCGCAGGTATGTTGCACAACAAAGAACTTTTCTGCCTCTGTCTATACCGGAACTTAAGCCCTTTAAATCTTTGGAGTAAGTGGAATGAATGTGTCTGTAGGGCTGTTACTCTGTTTCACAAAACTTCCCAAAATTGCGAATCCCCACAGCAGTTGGTGATGTGTTCTACTGGCCTCCTTGCCCGCCCATATACATTTTTGGGCCATTTTGATTAAAGTGTGGGCAACATTTTTGAATTCGTTAGGATTTCCACAGGTTCTGATATGTAAGCTCAAGTGTTTTTCAATAAATATTTATTTATATAGTCTTATGCTTAACCATATTTACATGGAAATAATAAATGTAACAAATCATGAAGCATTCTTGAATTTTTTTATTCGGAATAAATTAATTTAGCATTATTCACAGTTTCGGTTTTTGTGCCATTTATAAAAGTTTCTTTGCAAGAGTTTTACACATGTCTCTCATCTTTGTTATTTCCCCAGTTAGATTTCAGAGCTTTTCCAACCAATTAGAGATGAATTATGTTTTAGCCACTATTTTTTAATCTGTATTTCCTGCCAGACTTTCCTCCATTTAAGAAATCCTAACAACTGTCACCGAAAGTAGTAATTTAAGATCTCTTAGTCATGGGAAGGATAGAATTGCAAGGCTGTGCTCTTTCTGCAACTCTGCTTAGAGAGACCTTGTTAACTTAGTTACATTGTAGTTAGTGTGTATGAGTAAGCAACATGAATATATCTGCAAGAGACAGTCTATACATGCAGTAGCTACCAGCAGTGGACTTCCGACATTCTTTGAAGCACTAAAAGTTTCCAACATGGAAATTGCCAAGATTGGAAAACAATGTGTTGAGATCTATTTACCTCAACTTTATTATATTTTATAAATAACCAAGGCAGCAAACATACCTAATATAATAACATAACACTTCCTCCTATTTTCCCCACAACCCGGTGAAATAGGTTGAGCTGAGAGAGTAACTGATCCAAGCTCACCCAGCTGGCTTTCATGCCTAAGATTAGTATCATGGATACTAACACGAATAGTTTTACAAAACAGTGCTTTGTTGATGAAAGAAACTTACAAATTCACAAGTTTCTTACCTGGTGATTTAACCTTTGACCAAACTTTTATTGCATAATTCTATTTCTAACGTGTTAGGAAGTGATGTCAGTAATTTCAAAAACGCCATAAATACAGCTGAATTATAACATTCTTTCACATGATTCATGTGAATAATTTCTTTAACGTTGCACAGAAAAGGATTGTCATTTCAGTGAGGCGGGTCAGAATTGTTTTTGACAATTCAGGGTATGAATTTCTTATATCCAAATTTAACAGTTCATCAACAGTATGCCATATTAAATAGTTATTAATACTTACGTTGACAATTTCCTGAAATCATCAGATTCTGAATGGAAGTTTTTATTTTTGCTGTTGTAACTTGGCTAAAAAGAAATAGATAAATCAACCCATTTTCTACAATTGTCTTTGTATTCATTATAAATACTATTTTGGTGTTTTTGTTTGTTTTCAATTTCAGATCGTCTTTATTTTGCCATTCTGTTCCATAAACCAAAAAGCGGTAGTACAAGTACACACTATTTCTGCATAGATGATGAATTTGTATATGAAAAGTAAGTATAATATTATTTCCTTGCTCTGCAAGACAAAAAGTAAGAGCAACAGCATATATAAAAAATACATTGTGAATCTTTCTGATAAAATAAATAGAATAGTATCTAGTCTTCTATCATTGGCCAATTGTGGCCAGTTAGAAACCTTTGATTCTAGTAGCATTATTTACATTGTGTATAGTATCCTCATAACCTTATTCCTCATAAATTTTACATAGTTTAAATTGTTGGCCCTCATTACTTGTGACAAGGAATATAGGTGTGATTTCACTGTACTTTAGGGTGTGTGTGTGAATTTTATATATTTGAGTCAAGTCAATCTTGAATCCTAGCAGTAGCTTAGACAGATCCATGCAACTTTCTCAATACCATTTTCAGGACTTTTTTGCCATTGCATTCTTCCCATTACTGCTTCAAAGTCACCTGGCTGTAGTTTCTAGCCTGATGCATTTAATCATAAAATTGGGTCTCTAGAAAGAAATTGCTTCCTTTTTTAATTCTGAATTTTCTAGCATTCATTTTTTTAGGTAGCTATGGTATAGAACAGGGGTGGTCAAACTTGATTTCATTGAGGGCTGCATCAGGGTGGTGTTTGACATGGGGGGGCAAGGGAGAGTAACCAGGGTGACCATGGCCAGCTTGACATGTCAGGGGTGCCTGCGGTAATCCGAGTGCTCTGTCAGTGAAAACAGGCTCCTGGGCTCCATTTTCAGCTGCGATGGCCTCCTGCAGCCCTCTGCCAGTGAAAATGGAGCTTGGGGGGGGGGGCACATGCAGTCCTCCTGAACTCCATTTTCGCTGGTAGAAGCACTGGGGGCCGGTCCTTTGCTGTTTCCAGGACAGCCCCATGGGCCAGATCTAAGCTCCCCACGGGCTAGATCCAGCCCATGGGCCTTGACTTTGATACCCCTGGTATAGAACATCTTAGTCTATTCAAAATGATTCTGTTCAGTAATTGAAATTGAAACTGAAAAAAAGTTTGGTTGATATTTTTTGCTTTGAAAATAGTTTTATTGAATTTGGAATAAAGCAATCAAGTCTGCTTTGAGCTGAATATTCTTAGAATCTTATTTTCGAATAAGATAGGAAATGCTTACTGAAAAACTAGTAAAATGTACTAAAGTAGAAGATATTCATATTTTCAAATATGTATTTTCAGAAATTCTGCATTTGTAGGTCCTTTATCAGTTAGATACAGTGAAAAAGTGAGTCAAAAATAGTGACTAATGACCGTTTTTTCACATTTAATGACTGTTGCAGCATCTCCCTGGTCATTTGATTTACATTCGAATGCCTGAAATTGGTTCATATTTATGACAGGTGCAGTGTTCTAGGTCATGTGATCAGCTTTTCAGTCTTCTGACAAGCCAAGTCAATGGGGAAGCCAGATTCATTTGACAACTGTGTTACTAATTTAACAACTGCTGTGATTCACTTAACAAATGTGGCAAGAAAAATAATAAAATGGAGCAAAACTCAACGTATTTTTCACTTAGCAACATCAATTTTGGGTTCAAGGACTATCTACATCTGGGGTACTGCAAACATCATTTTAAAAGGTCTATCCTAGAGGATGGGATTTTTTGCATTTGCCTCCTTCCTAGGGTTGAGAGAAAGTGCCCAGCCCAAGGTCATCCAGCTGGTTTCATGGCCAGAATGGGATTAGAATGCAAGGTCTCCCATTTTCTAGCCTGATGCCTTAACCACTACAGCAATCTGGCTCTTTCTTGAGGGGTTGCATGGTTTGTTAAGAATGAGGTGATAATATAGGAGTACAGTATGGGTATACTTTCTCTCTCAAATACAGTAATGTGTTTACTGCAAAAATAGATGTAAGCTGATTGAATTTTTGAAAAACAATCTCCAGTTCTCCAGAATATTTATTTCCTTTCCCAATTTTTAAATTAAAAAGCAAAGGTCAGAAGGACTTAGCAAATACTTAGGGAGTGTCATAGTAAATCATGTAATTCAGAAGAAGTAATTTTATAAAATGCTGTTGGGACCATTAGCAGCTAAAATTAGTGGCAGTGGAAAGGGAAGGAAGAAGAAAAGATATTAATAATAAGGACTTTATTTTTGCTTTATTTATTTGAGAATAAATAAATGAACCCAATAAATAATAATTTTTATTCCTTTTATTTTAGTGCTATTGAGTACTAAATATTAGTAGTAGTACTTAGTATTTGCACAACTTCTATTGTGCAAATATTTAATTTTTATAATGAGATTGCTTGAAGCTTGTTTAAAGCTTTCATTGTACTATATACATTTTATTTTTCTAAATGAACATTATGTAGCAGTCAAGAAGGCTTATTTGAAACAGAACTCATTATTCTAGAGCAGGGTGTCAAACTGGTGGCCCGCAGGCCGGATCCATCTTTTTTTCTAAGGTTAAACCTGGAAGCAAATTGATACATTTGTTTAATTCTATAAATATTTGCTATGTTTTAAAATTATTGTTGTATTTGTTAACTGATCTGAAGCATATTTAGGTTGAAGAATCATGTTTCATGTTAAATTGAAGAATAATGGTAAATATCCATCTCCACAGTCTCCATTGAGTTGAGCTTTTACTTCTGGTAACTTCATAAACATTGTCATGTACCTTTGTTAACAACAAAATGGAAATAATTTGCCACTGCATTCTCTTAGGATTTTTTTTTACTTCCCAGTCTAGCTTATAACTTAATGGTATTCCATCCAAGTATTAATCAGGTCCAGTCCTTCTTTGTTTCCAAAACCAGAAAGTCAGTTGGGAACGACATTTTCTATTACAGAGGCTAAGCATTCTTCCTTGATTAATAATTGTGACTGAACTACTTTAACGGTCTATGTCTCATAAATTTACACTGGGAAACTTATGACCTATCAAGCATTATAGAAGTCTTAACTCCAGATAAAGGTTAACGTTAATGGCAATAGCTATCCATTACATCTAGAGAGTCCCAAGTAGGGAATTGTGGCTTGGATGGTGTATCCTTGAATGAAAAGCAATTGAAATAAAGAGAAGATCTTATATTGGTATACAGCATTCTCATTATTGGCCTCCAGAAATTACAAATACCGGTATTAATCCAAAGCACTAACTATGGGAATGTGTAGCATTGTTTATTGCATTTATTACAGATGACAATAGAGTTGCAGTGTTACTTTTTTGGATAGACTCAAAAATATTTCCTAACTTGCCATGGTATCTCGCCATCACTTTAAGGAAGAGTTATTTTTACAGAGATCAAAAACTTTGTATTTACCTAGAGATGGTTGAAATTATTGACTGGGTTGAAGCTAGAGACTTCAATTTGTTTTAATAATATGAATCAGTTAAGTTATATTAGAAAAGGCCTGCAGTCCAGAAAAATTGATAGAAAACAATTATGTATCAATTTTATGCAGACTGTATCAATTTTATGTAGATGAGACCTGTCTAAATGGTTCTCTCATAACATTTCACTATGCTACCAATAAGAAGAGCAAACAGTTGTTCAGTTTTCAAGCTGTTTGAGCATTAGGCTGCCAGAGAAATTGCTATCTATATGCCTGAAATGTTTAGATGCTGATTTGTCTTCCTCCGTTTTAGTTCCCTCCAGTTATTTAGAAATTGTGGGAGTTGAACTCATACGCATCTGAAAGAATACAATGGGAAATTCTACTCTAGGTTTAGAGTTTTCTCATTGCCCTAGATATCACTAGTTGACTAAGAATTTTCATGTTATCTCTTGCATATTATCCACAGAAGATATATACATCATGGATGGGAAGCAAAACTAAAAATAGTTCTAACTTAGGTATTGCTTGTTTGGACTGGCTTTGTTTCCAACCATGTTATGTGACTGGGTTGATTGTGGAATTCTGAAAATAAATTCTACATTTAAGCATTGTTCATCCATAAATTGATACATATAATTCAGGATATGTGTACTTTGCACAACTCATGGATATATTCCGTTGTATTATCCTGGAGATCAGGATGGTTCAAATGATGACCTGGCTTTATAATCTCCCTTTTAGCCACTGTCATACTAGCTATCCCTTTAGTGCCTCTCTGTCAGTATAACCTGCCATAAGATCCTCTAAATAGTAAGTAGGTTATAAGTAATATGAATAATTGAACAAATTAATACAAAAATACTTGTTAAAAAGAAGTCAGCTCAGGGTAAAGATGTATTTAAATAAACATCAGGCATTTCTCTCTTTAGTCATGATGAACATTAGGATTTCTGCAACTGTAGGTCCTTTATCAGTTACATACAGTGAAAAAGTGGGTCAGTTAAAACACCAAGCCTATTGGCATGTACAGAGGCAAGCTCAGATCAATGAATCATGCAGTGTTGAGTCAGTCGGCTCTCTTTGTGGGTTGATACTTCAGGCTTAATAAAGCATGTTATGTGTGTACTGTTGAATTAGTCACTTTTATATTTTAATTGAAGATGTGACTACAAAATATTGCATTATCTATTCTAAAATGATTTTACCATTTATTGACATTGCTGACATTTGATAATATATGTAAAGCTTGTAAGATTCCCCCCCCCCCATTAATTACATTGTGTTTCAATGGTTGTCTTGAAAGAGATGGGGAAATACGCCAGTTATAATGCCTATTTATTGAAATTTAAGCAGCTGCAGTGGGAGTGTGTGGAGAGAATGTGGGGGGAGGAGTTTAACAGACATTTCAATAAGGTCTTTTTTTTTTTCCTTCCCTATCCTTCTCTTCTCCTTCCCCCTCCCCTTTTTCCAAGCTTCTATGCAGATTTTGGCCCACTCAATCTGGCAATGATTTACAGATACTGTTGCAAGCTAAATAAAAAATTAAAGGTAACATCTAATAGTTTGGTCATTCTCGGTTTCTTTATAAAATGTTAGAAGGGGTGAACATTATATTCTCTTTGTCTTGTTTGCACTTTTTTATTATTGTATACTCCCATCCCAGAAGAAATAATAAAATCAAGATTTATTTTGGCACTGTTGTTACTCTAGTAAATGAGAATATGTTTGCCAGAAGAGTGGGAAAGTATATGATCAGTTTTAGATTTTTATTTCAGAATATAAATAATTGGAAATTCATAATTTGGCTAAGGATTAAAGGCAGAAATATAAACTTAAAAAACTTGAAGTCCTAATAATCAGGTGCAGAAAAAAAACTTAATGAGAAACTGTTGCATCTCTTTCCTGGAATATATTGGAGTGGTTGGTTATCAATATCTAGCTTTTAATTACAGAAGGAAATTTCTTTAGTATATTTTTTAACAGCTTATGTGTATTCATAGTTATTCACATTCCTGAAGGTGGTAGTACTGGCATATTTTAGTCAACTTATTATATAAAGCATAATATTGAAAATATAGTTCTTATAATTTATGGGAATGTAGTTTAATGTATAAATAAATTGCAGGAATGAAATCTGTTCCCATTTCATGATCCCTCTGAAAATGAAATAATTTTAGTTACTATGTTTGTTTTCATCAGTTGTGTCATGATACAGATAAATAGATTGTAATTTATTTCTCTCTTTTTTCATGTAAATAGTCATATGCAACAGCTGACTGAGCTGCATGGTAACTAGCCAGTTATTTTCATGTATAACAGTAGTATCCATAGTGTCAGTAATAATTGACACTATTGCAACATGTGGCATTGTAAAAAGGCTTGGAACTTCTAAAATCAACAAAACATAATTCAAACTATTTTCCAGATGTTTTATGCAGCATCCAATTTCTTACTATTAATCAATTAAAATATAATTTATATTAAAAGTACCAAAAGTACTTTGTACTGTGTAACAGTATGTTTTAATTCAGTTTTTGAAGTTCCATTGAAATATGAAAATCTTTTATTTAACATATAGCTGTACAGTAGTTTTTAGATTTTCAGCTGATGAGTTATTAGCACTAGCACTTAGACTTATATGCTGCTTTATAGTGCTTTACAGCCCTCTCTAAGCAGTTTACAGAGTCAGCATATTGCCCCCAACAATTTGGGTCCTCATTTTACCCACCCCAGTAGGATGGAAGGGCTGAGTCAACCTTGAAGAACTGCCAAATTGTAGGCAGAAGTAGCTTGCAGTACTAGCCACTGCACCACAGAGGCTCATATTAGTATGGAATTCAAAATATGTGGTTGCCCAATTCTTGCATTCTCTTATTCAAATTACTCTGCAAAACTTAGTTTCATTGTAATTATGCTTTCAGTGATCTAGCATTCTTAAGAACTGACCTTTTTTTGTCTTTAGGAATATAATCCCAGTATGTTCTAGGTTATGTCGGTGTGTCTGCCCCTTTTCTGCTGTAAATGAATAATGATTTCTCACAGGCAGGAAAAATAATGCATTTTAAACCACTTTGTAAATTAGTTGGACTTATTAAATCAGCAAAGCTGAGAAACATTGCTCTGTAGTAACTTCATTCTATAATTGAGTCAAAAATGCTGAATGAACCAACCTTTGAAGCATGCTAGAACCTTCTAAATTATTTTATAAGCTAGTGGTTGCTTAAAATTTTGTTTCTTACATTTTTTTTCTGTCAGGACACCTTCCCATTTTATAAATTATGAATGAAATAGTTTTTGTTCGTATGGATTATATTCATTATTTGCCATATTGAAAATTAAAATCAATACATTTGAAGACTTTGGAATCTTTACATGGAATTATGTAAAAATAATAATAAATGCATTAAATATTAACATAAATAAAACATTTCTCCATAAGTGCTAGTTTCTAACAAATAAAAATAATGAGAAAAATGTTTTAAAATTTTTGCAAATATTTTTAATATGGGTAAATAATTCCAATTATGGTGTATTCCTGAGAGAGACTTAGGGAACCCCCAGGGGTCTTTTAACACTGACTTAAAATATTAATTTGAATGTTAATTTTTTCTCTTGCTGTCCTTTTGTTATATATAAAGAATCCACATGACACATTCTCTTTTTATAATTGATGTTGTCATGGCACTACTTCTTAAATGTAAATTCTCTGCATTTGACTATTTAAATTGTATTTGGAATATTTACATTCATTGATACATTTAAAATCCAAGGATTACAATTATAATTCTGTTCATTTCTTGATAGTCTTTTACCATGTTAAGGAAGAAGATTGTTCATTATTGTGGTTCGGATCAGAAAAAGCAAGCCAATGCAGCCTTCCTCATAGGCTGTTACACAGTAAGTATTTAAACATCTTAAACTGGCAAGATTCACCAATTTGACTTCTAGTCAGCATCAGAATTGGAAATAACTTTCAGTTTATTTGTTTTTTTACATAGTATATGAGTAGAAACATATTCTTCTGTGTTTAAAGATCTAAGTTATACTATGCATTTTTTTTCATCAAGGGCACTTCAGTATAAATTCTCCAGAACTTATTTAAGTAAAATAAAAATTAAATCGAAAACCAGTACACTTTAAATGGCAATCACAAAGTGGACTCAATTTGAGTGACAGATAGTATAGAAGGCTTGTTTGAAAACAAGGGTAGGGTCCAAAAAGTGCCCCCAAACAAACAAAAAAAGCTGAGCCCCATTATAGTGAGCATATAGGAGCAAGAAAAAGTGGGAGAAAGCAATCAGTTTGGTTTCATGGCTCACTACTTTATAACATTCATTTTTTAAAAAATGACATACTTTGTATCAATACATTTATCTTAGAAGTAGTTTCTGCAAAGTTGATTCCTGATTTTGATAGCTTTGAAGTACGCAAGTTTGGGATTGCAGCTTTAATTTTCATCTTTATTAAGTACACCCACTCCTTATTTAGGCATTTGCAAATACAGTGATAATAAATGGCAACAAAAATTCATTCTTTTGACCAGTGCAGCCATTTAGAATCAACTTTTCCTATTCCGGACAAGGAAAATTTTCAGTATGAGACTGCTTAAGATTTGATTAGTTTCAGTTTCAGGCCAGAGGTGAACCAGTGGAAGGGTTCTAATCACTAATGAAGGTCACAGAACAGTGACCTTGTTCATTTGTGGTTAGCACTTTTTAGAGAAATACTGTGCTGCAAAGAAAAGCAGCTCAGGAAGAGATAGCGTGTTTAAGCCATCTTTCCACCCTGCAAAGAGGCAAACAAAAGCGGGAATGGATCAGGCACAGGTCACTGTAGGATAAAACTATCCGAAAGAAGCCAATAGTAACCAGTGATCTTTTGCTCTCTTTCTCAGTCATGAGTTTGCTAAGCAACCATTTCACTTAATGACAAAGTCACTAGAATGCTTCCTCAGGAGAGGGTGTAGTTATAATTTTTATGTAAAATATGCTTTCATTCATGTAATGAAGGAATCAACCAAGGAGGACAGGGTGGAAAAGTGAATGGGCTCCTGGCCTGGAAGATTGTCCTTTTGTATGTTAGCTGTTTGTGTTAAAGTACGCTTGCTTTATGAAGAATAAGTGGCATGATCCACTGATCTGGTAATCCAAAAATAAGAGTCCTTCCTATTCTTAATAGCATTTGGAATTGTGGTTTAATATTTTTCATAAAATGATTGTGCTATTCATCTATTTGTTAATAGTGCACAAAAATCTGTTTTAAGTCATTCTTAAAGTAAGATCCAAGATAGTAGTCATCATTATTTTCTCCTATGCATGAGGGTGGACGAGTGTCATGGCTTTGAAGACTATGCCTGAGAGCCATATGGTCGATGTGCTTTGTTCAACTAACAGGTTATCATTGTGCAGTTTAACACAAAAATTTTATTCAGAGAATCACACTGTTCACACTTGCTTATTTAATTGCCCCGAGGTACAGATTCTTTTAATCCAGTTCAGTTATTTCTAGCAAGTGGGAAGGAAGGCATAATCCATTTTTATTAATTATTTTTGGGCTCAATGCTTGATCTATAACATAATATCACCACAAGGGCTAGTTTTAACTGATTTGGGTGGATTGTAAGATTTAAATAGCAGAAACTACACTATCATAAAATAGTATTTTACATGATCTGGGAATGCTCTGGGGCTTCATTAGTGACAGCTGCATGCAATCCATGTGCCACTACTTGTCATCTCCAATTTACAATATGCAACATTGTCAAATTTGATTTGTTACTCTGTTGTTATAGCAAAAGAATGTGAGTAAAATCACCTTTATTTTAACACAGGTATAGCCCCATCTGTTTTCATTCCAATTCCAAATGTATCTTTGCTGCAGATTTATCTGAATTAATATTCTAAACAGAATGTAAATATTTAGTTTGCACAATTACTTAATCCAAAAATAATATTATGATAGTTTAAGCAAACTATTATTGATATAAATTAATTGGATAGTTGTTAACATGAAAACTTCAGCTATAGTTATCTTTTTTTTCTGTTTTTGTGAACACAATGAAATACCTTTACTAGGATATGTAATATATGTATTATAAGATGTAAAATGTTACCCATGTATGTAATCTTAAACAAAACACATTTCCTGAAAACCAGTGGTTTTATTCATATAAAATATATTCATGTGTGTTTAGATGATTGAGAATATAATTAAAAACATGATTTTATTTCTTATATAAAAAATATTATGATATATAATGTCTTTCAATCTAATAGGAATTTCCTCTAAATTAAGAAGGTGTTTTAACAGATTTATTTCCCTCTATGGATGTGTGTGTGAGAGAGAGGGAGGGAGGTAAAGAAAGATCTCAATTGATCTGATCTTTTCAAGTTGAAAACCCAAATGCCTTGAGCAGGCATTTGCCAGGATAAGAATGAATAGCCTGCATTATATTTTATTTTTGAATTGGTTCATGCCATTAAGGATGAAAGTAGTTGTATTTAAGACAGAGAGATTCATATTGCTCAATGTTAAATTCCTTTTTCAAAGAATTTGTTATAGTTGTTAATAGCCTTTCTATTCTAGTCTCTAATAGGGTTTGAAGTTGTATTAGATGTTTCTAGAGGGTATGTTAAAAATAGTAAGATTTCAAGGCATATTAAATATGAAGAGTTATATTAACTTTCTAATTGATGTGACAATTCTTAATCATTACAATGTAAGTTCTTGTGTTAATTAACTGGGTTACTATAGCTTAGAATTTAATGTATCTAGTAGCTATCATCAGAATATTAATATTTTCAAGCATCTGTAATGTACATGCATTTTTCTCCTCAATATACAACTGACAAAATATTTTCAAATTTTACAGTGCATTGCAATTCTGAAATATATATTTTAATCTTAGAAATAAAGTTATTTACAAAGTCGTCCTATGTAACACAATTCAGAGAAAGTTAGAAAAGTTTTCAGGTCAGTGACCTTATATGCTTATTTGCTTTTGGGACCCAATTCAGAATGTCATGTGCAAACTTGGGCAAAGAAGATGAAGCCTAAAATGTTTTTTTTCATAACTTTATCAGTAACACTTTCTGAAAATGTATACATCGAATCCAGAGATTGCTGCTTGCTTCTGCTCCATCAAAGTTATGAAACGTTGTAAGGACAGATTTTTGTCTTTATGGATGTTTATTGGTATCCAATTTTTTTTTGGTTAAATCCTGTCAAGCCTTTACTTTCCTACCACATTCAGTAAGAATTTCAAACACACAGAATGATTAGCTATGTAAAGTTCTGCAACAGAAGAAATATTGCAAAATTTCTTTAGACTCTATAGATGTTCTTAGTAATCTGGTTTTTAGTCTTTTGTAATAATTTCTCATCTTTATATATTGACACTTCTTACATGCATATTAAAGTAACTAGAATGTATAACTCTGGACTTGTGCTGTTGGAAAAGCATGTAGGAAATGCTGAGGAAATGAAATAGCAATTAGAAATAAGATGCCATGGTTTTTGTTTTGCTGAACTAAAGATTAATATGCCAATTTTGTCTTAAAAGGGAGCACTGTGTGGGAAGAAACACATTCATATTATCACACTAAACTTCTGCAGTAGGTGCTTTCAATCTACTAATATTACAAAGATTAACACAGAATATCCTTTCTTCTGTTTCCTTTATGTGTCTTAATTTAGAAATAGCCTCTATATGTCTTGTCCTCCTTTCTTTGTCTTCTGCCTCCATCTCACTTCTTCCTTCCCAACCCTGCATTAACTTAGTAACAGTGTTTCTTTTTCTCAGGCTTGGCACTAATTATGTTTGGAGGGCTACCGTTCTTGGGTTCTACCCCCCCCAAGAATTGCTGTAATTCAGGTGATCTTCTCCAGGACTCATCTCTGTGTACTTTATTTTCTCATCTTCTTCCTTCAGGGTAAGCAGTTTCCTTCACCTCTTGTGCTCCCCCTCCCTCTTTTTTTTTCTAAAAACCCTTCCTAGGTTTCAACATTTCTAGTTGTAACCCTGTTTTAGATGGCGCTGTTGAAGCAGACACATCATCTATGATGTAGCTTTCAAACATGTAATTTCTTTCCCATTAGTAGTTTGAAAGTAGATGAAATTAAATATATGCCATTAAAATCAGTTTTAATTTTTAGGTTAATGCATCAGACGTAATGCCAGAAATACGTTTCATGTTCAGTGTGTAGATTTTCACAGGCATTTCCTTATTTTATTTTTTAAAAATGTATTCTTCAAATTTTATGTGGCTGCTGGTATTTTTCTTTTGCTTTTTATATTGTTTTCCTTCTCTCTCAATATGTACTTCATACGGTATTTTTTTGTGTATTTTATCCAAGAGATGATATATTACCTTATCTTTATCCTATATTAGATGTCAAGGTTTACTTTCCATTGTACATAAGGACTTCTTTTTTTTCTTTCACCGGTTTAAGGAATTTCTGCTGCCTTTAATTTTGCATTGTCAATTCATAAATTTTGTTCATGCACTGGTTTAAGATTATGATTTTGTAGGAATAAACTTTTTTTTCTTAACGAAAAGATACATTTTAAATAAAAAATATAAACTGCTGGAGACTTGAAACTATCCTATGATCATTTGTTTTTTTCTAAAAATGTGCTTAACCTTACAGGTCTCTCCCTCTCTTCCAAACTTCGTGACAGCTGTTTTAACTTTGATTTAACTTCATTGAATGTTTTCAACTAGAAAACATGAGTAAAAGATTTGACTGTGTTCTATACATAAGCTACTTTCGATGCTGCAGACATGCTGTTAACCAACTGTTAACCTAGTTAAGAATGCTTCCTTCCTTCCTTTATTTGAGTTCAAGAACCTTCCTTCACCAATAATTCAGTGTTAACATCTCCATCAATATTAAAAGTAATGGAACTGGAAGAATTCACTCCTAGGTTGGGGAAGAGAAAATGAAATTCATGACCTGTTCATAATTTTTCCCCCCAACATGATTGAAACCAGCTCTATTGTGCCTTTATTGAATCTTCGAATAAATGTCAGAAGAAAATAAGGACACTTTTCCTTGGTACCATTCAACGAGAATTTCAAATATATATAGATTTGTGTTGTAGGTTAATCCAGTGCTGTTATACCAAAATGTATTCTGCAGATTGATACTATTAACACCTAGCTATGGGGGGAAAACTGAATAACAATGATTGTCAATGATTAATTTGGTGGAATCCATTCCTAAAGTATTGCTAGAATTAAATACATATGAACTAATCAGTTTCTAGGAAGAAGACTGAGAACATAGGGATGAAATAACTACTTCATAGTTATTAGTTATTATTAGTTTATGAATATTAGTAAATATGTAGTTTTAAATCAGTGTTTTAAAAGATAAAATACTGTGTTTTTTTAAAAATCTAAAACATTTCAAAGAACTTAATTCTTGAAATGCAAAGGTATTTCAGTTATAATACACGTCTTTCTGAATTTATAGGTAGACCTTAAGTTACAGTAATTTATTCAATGACCATTCTAAGTTATGACAGCATTAAACAATGGAACTTAGAACCATTGTAACACATCCATTATCATATGAACAAAATACAGCATATAGCAATAAGAATCTGGGTCCTCATTTTACCGATCTCGGAAGGATGGAAGGCTGAGTCAACCTTGAGTTGGTCAGGATCAAACTCCTGGCAGTAGAATGCAGAATTGGCCTGTAGCACTGCATTCTAACCACTGTGCCACCACGACTACACACGTAGCATCTTCCTTTCCAGGCTTCTTGAACTCAAGCCACTTGCACCATACCACAGCACCTATTCCTCAATTCATGCACAGCTTGCACTGGGTCTCAGGACCATCTAGTGATGGCAATCCAGTCCCAATTGCAATCAAAAATCAAAGACTCCCTTTATGTACTGGACTATTTTCTTAACAGTAAATGTCCTCTACATTCCTCTCAGAAACTATAATCCTCCTTGCAGAATTAAGATGAAAGGTTTTTTGTTTTTTTTTACTTGCTGCCTTTCTACTTCTTTCTGTTTTAAATTAGCTTACTGTTTTTTAAAAGTAAAATCCAGGGAACAAATTTTTCTTAATTGCATCTATGGTATTTGCCTAAGTGCAGAATACAATATTGCTTGGTACAGCTTTTCTTGTCTCTAAGGGGAAAAAAAGCATAAGGCTGCATTTTGCACATTAATTGCCTTTATCCACCATGGTAAATACAGCAAGATTGAGCAGCATCTTTGTCTGTTTTGTGCCTGGCAGGAAAAGGAACAGCAAACATAATTCCATTACAACTTGTTATATGTGAATGTGTGCGTTCATATTCTTCCTGCATACAGATCACTCAAAATTTGTTGTGGAGAATAGGAGTTATATGCTGTAGAAAGACCAAAAGGTTGCAAGCTATGATATTTCTTACTAAAAATACAACATTCCGAAGAAAACGAAATTAAGCACTATATCAGACATGTCCAACCCATGGACCTATTTGTATACATTAACTATATTGGCCAAAGATAAGTCCTCTTCATGCAGTTCTGCCCAGGGAAGCCAAACATTTTGACACCCAAGCATTATAAATTAATGGCTTTATATAAATTTTCTAGAACAGAGATAAGGAACAATGGCCCCTTTATGACTTGTGGACTTTTAATTCCCAGAGTTCCTGAGCCAGCAAGAATTCTGGGAGTTGAAGTCCACAAGTCATAAAAGGGCCATTGTTTGCCACCTCTGTTGTAAAAAGTGTTGCAATGTACCTACTTCAGGGGATATGAAAGCAATTATAAAAACTGCCATATTACAAATCACTTTCTTAGAAATTTGTTAAATTTAAATGCGATTTTTTCAAGAATTCAAGTGATATACTGTACATCAGTGCTGTAAAACTTGCACCCCACAGGCCAGGTGCGTCACACACTGTCCACGCTCACACCTGGTTTAGTGAAGGGAGAGTCACGATACGTCCTGTGACACCACTGTGATGACGCAAGTTTAACACCTCTGCTGTACATAGTGCTTCCTGCACCTTTTTCCCCTGTGTGTAGGATAAACCAAGAAATATGACTGGTTGAAAGTCACCAGTGAGCTGCTCCAGATGAAGTTATTTCCCCATTTCTAGTGCAGCACTTTACTACACTATACCAATTCTTCATTTATACTCCTACTAGATCCAACATTAAAACCACTAATTCTAACAATTAACAAAAGGATTATCAGGTAGCTTTGGGTAGGGCAGGGGAATGTATCATTTCTGGGCGATATGGAACATCAGGAAATACAGATAGCCCTTGCTTAATGATAGTAATTGAGACTGGACTTTCTGTCATTACAGCAACACAGTCATAAAGTGTAACATCATATGACCATACCACTTAACTGTAACACTGCCAGCTTACTGACATTAACTGATCACAAGGGCAATTTGTTGGCCAGAACTCTGAGGGCTGATCAAGAGTACCACTTGTTCAGTGCTATCCCAAGTTTGAATGGTTGCTGAATGATTGGTCATTAAATGAGGACTACCTGTAGAGTACAGTTGGAATGGAAGATATATTTTCTTTTCATCTTAGGACAACCTTTCTAATCTAGTCCTCAAAATTCCTAGCCATGAGGTCAGTTGAAACTATTCGTTTTGAAAGTTGGTGTTTAGAAATGGTGCTAAATGTTACTTTATAAAACATTCCCCATTTTATATGAATGTACATCTGCTTATACAAAGTCTTTTATTTAATGTAAAACTTCTTCATTTGAAATACAAACTTAACGTTTTATAGTTATTGTCAGCATGGCTTTTCAGAGCAGTTTCTAATTACTAAGTTGTTGTTTTTTTTAAGCTTACATTAACTACATTAATTAACATGGCCTGTGAATTTCCTCTTCAAGATTTGTGGTAATAGCTAGTTCTGCTCATGAGAATGTAGCATCTATTCATCAAGAGATTTGGATGTTCTTGAAACAGGGCCTGCAATTTTAATCTGTAATGGATAATTACTTTGTGTACAGCTATATTGTCTTGGGGATGCTAATTGGATAATAAAGAGTTTCATCCATGGAATTATGTTTCACCTATAATTTTAGGCTTTACTTCATCTCCTAGGAGAACATTGTCATTTTGGGAGACAGAAATTTTGTGTTATTTAATTTTTAGAATATTTTAAGTCTAAAATCGGGGTTGAAATTTATTACGAATTGCTAATCATAGAAGGGTCTTTTTCTTCCTTTAATTTTTTAGCAATCAGAGTAGGTATTTGTGTATTTTATTAGTTATTACTGTTAACAGTTACAATTAAATGGGTGAATTTGACTACCTGGGTTGATGAGTGATTAAATCACAGTACAATGTAAAGCATTTAAGAAATTGCCAGAATTCTTCTGTTTTTTTGTTCTATACAATACAGATAGAATTAATGGACCCAAATTATTTAGGATGGTGGGAGTTCTGTGTCACCATTGTGCTAAAATGACACGCTACGAGTATGATGCAGTTCCTCTTGAGTATTAAGTTATTGATAAAAGCCATTTGTCTAAAATAGTTTCCAAATGGTTATATTAATAATAACAACTATATAACTACAACCCTAGATCTGGCTACTTAAGTGCTAGAATATTGTGCTTCTTTAAACATTGATTTAACAATTCTTTCTCATGTATGAAATAAATGACCTTGAATCATATATATGGGTTATGAAGCAAATGTTACAATGAACGCATAACTAATTTTGGATTGGATTTCCTACAGGGGCTCTATATGGAACCTGAAAAGTGCTTACATTTGTATGACTTTTTGTTCAGTTTCAGTTACCTTATTACTGACTTCATGTTGGCTAGTATGTTTCATTTTTCATTTCTATTCCCAAACTGCATGACTTGTTTGTTTAATAGGCAAAAATACTAGATAATTTAATAATGAATTCCTTAAAATTCTCATAAGAATGTTTTTCTCTCTCTTTCTTGAAACAGATAATATACCTGAGAGAATCTCCAGAAAATGTGTACAGGCATTTACTATTTGGAAATGTTTCATATCTTCCATTCAGGTAAATAAAAGCATGCAATTGAACAGTATTACACTGATCTCCTAACTCTTTGGAATACATAGATTGATGTTTTCTACCTTGGCAATTTTGAAATAAATGGGCTTCCAACTCCTAGCATACTTACCCCTGGCTATGTTAGGATTAGGAAGTTGAAGTCCATATTATTGTATCAAGGCTTTCTGTATAGTTGCTGCATTTCTTATTCTGCAATTGACTAGCTGATTCATAAAATCTGCATTCTTGCAGATGAGCGAAGTATTTAAACTTTATTTATGGTTAATTCTTACTTTGTGTGTAGTGGGAGGGGGTTGTGATTATTATTGTTTTTTGATATATATGTTAACTTGGTAGGGAATTAAAGTGAACCAAAAACAAGAGAGAGAATCATAAACAATCATTGTTCCTAATTGAAGTTTGCAACTGTGGGTTAGCATAATGAATGAGGAAAATGTAAGCCATTATTTCAAATTGACTTATTGCCATAAAACAAGTAATGATTTATTTGGAAACCCTCTTAGCACCTCATATTAAATTTAAAACATACCAAATATATTGTGACTTTATGTAATAACCAAACTCAACTCTATAAAGAGAGATTCTTTGGTTGCCTTTCTCTGTTCTCAGAGAAGGAGATGGGGTAGGAAAAGAGAAAGAGGAGTAGATCTAGATTCTTAATATTACTGTTATGGCTATTGAATTTGTTCTACTGCTGATGAAAAAGACTGATAGGACTGCTTGTCAAGATGATAGATGGTATCCATTTTCTCTCTCTCTTTCACATCTCGGTGGAAAGGAATTTGTTTCTTGTTTTTGGATCAGCAGCCTTAAAATGCCATGCCCATCATGTGCTCTGTTTTACTGCTGTGGCTTTTTCATGTGTCAGATTTTATCAGTTTAACAACTTTATTTATAAGCCCTCACTAGCATAAAATGTTGGTATAAATAAAATCTGAAAAAGCAATAAATAGATGCTAAAGAATTGGGGAAGAGCTGGTGGTTTTTCTACCCTTACTAGACCACTTATTGCTGATGCAGTGAAAATGGATATACAGAAATATAAGCAAATGAGAAACATCAGCTATTTTGTTTTGCAATTTGGATTTGAGCCCATATATATATTCCTCACAGGGATGCTGCATTTGGTACCTGCACTTTTCATCTAACTCTGCTTGACTGTTTCCATGCAATAAATAAGGTTAGTATAATATATTTCATGTTAGTGTAATATATAATGACTGTTATTAATTTAAATTTTTTGGAATTCTAGGGAAATTTAATCTCTGAAATTAGATAAACCATAGAAATAAATTGAAACAAATTCGGAGATGGTTCCAGGAGTGAGACTGCAAGAAGACTCTCAATAATTCTTTGGTTGCCTTTCTATGTTATACTATTCATGCATTCTGACTTTCAAGTCTGGCTGCTTGTCTATGTTAACCTGAGTGATAAAAGCCTCATTATAAAGCTGAATAGCATTTAAGCAGTAATACCTTTTATGTGGCACTTTTTAAGCATTCGAAATCTCCAACTTGGATGTATTGGATTTGAACTTACCGAGTTTACATAAGTTGTGTAGCTAATTTAGAACGTTTCTGGTAGGAGTATTTAAATAAATTATGCTGATGATTGGTAAATAAAGTGTTTAGAAAGAATGCTTATTAGCAACTCTGTTAGATTTCTACATGTTAAATTCATTTCTTATGGATTATAGGCATTGCAGTATGGGTTCCTTGACTTTAATACGTTTGATGCAAATGAATATGAGCATTATGAAGTAAGTATCATTCACTTTTCTAGTAATTACTTACTGTTACTGTTGAGATATTTGCATAAAATTAGCGCATATTATTTACATCTATGAATTTTTGAAAATAAATTTAAACAAGGGAGGTGGAAAAAATAACTAACCAAACTAAATTTAAAATCACATTACCATGTGAAGTGGATTTTCAGCTAAGATTAAAAGTGTGATAGCATATGGTCTATAATCTCAGATGAAATTGAGAGTATGTATAATTATATACAACAAGACCTTTACATTAACAATCCTTGTCTCCTTTGTTTTGTTCACCAAAACAAGTAGATTGAATGCTATATATCAGAAATGAAGTAAAAAAATGTGTTATTTCTTAACAGAGGGCAGAAAATGGAGACTTCAACTGGATAATACCAAAAAAAATCATGGCCTTCAGTGGACCTCACTCAAGAAGTAGAATTGAAAATGGTATGTTTAAATTATAAAGAGTTTTATGACATTTCATAGGACAGGTGTCTCCAACCTTTTGGACCTCAGAGACCACCAAATTCATAATTTTAAATCCCGTGGGCCACTATGAATCCAGCATGCTACTCACTGAAGCGCCTGGACTCCCACTGATGGGATGGGGTGCTTGAGGCACTTAGCTTGGTTGCTTGTTTCTGCAACCTTAAATACTCTGAATCCGTTCCCACAGAAAACAAAACATCAGGATCTCTCTCTTGCTTCCCCCTCCCTTCTCTATTTCTCTCTCCCTCTTTCCTGTCTTTTTTTGTCTCTCTCTCTCTCTCTCTCTCTCTCTCTCTCTCTCTCGTCTCTTTCACTCTTTCTTTCCCTCTCTCTCTTTCTCCCTTTCTCTCTCTTTGTGTATCTTCTCTTCTCTCTCTCTCTCTCTCTCTCTCTCTCTCTTTTTTTTCTCTCTCTCTGTGTCTTGTCTCTCTCTTTTCCTCTCTCCCCTCTCTCTCCCTTTGTCTCTCTGTCTTGTCTCTCCCTCTCTGTTTCTCCCTCTCTCTCTTCTCTCTCTCTGTGTTTTCTCTCTCTCTGTCTCCAGGGGAGGGGGGAAGGAACCTCTGAACTGGTGCTGGGTGGTGGGAGTCTGATGTCCGGAGGCCAACGAGCCACATGCTGAAGACCACATGGCTGGCGTAGAGGTGGGACAAACCTGCAGTCTCCTTAGCAAACCAGAGTCATGGCTGCTGCCTCCTGCCTCCGCGCATCGAGGAGGTCAAAGCAGCAGCGAGAAGAGCGCGGACCTCCTGAGCTGCAGAAAGCAGCTGACAACGATGCCCTCAGGTGAAGATGTTGTGAGGGGGAGGCTTGACCCCTCCCCTCAGGAGCCGCAAAGCGCTCGCTGCCCCCCTGGCACCTACCAAGCCACCTCCTTCCCGTTGAACATGTGAGCACTTCTGGCAAGGAGGAAGAGAAGTACGATGGGAGGAGGCTTGGCAGCTGCCAGAGGGGCAGCAAGCGCTTTGCGGCTCCTGGAGGAGGGGCATAGGAGATCGCACCCCCCCTTGCAGGCCAGGGAACATCCGGGAAGGGCTCCAACGCCACGACCTCCCGTGCACTACCCTCCCTCCCTGCGCACATCAGTCCATCCACCACCGGTATCTCCCCTGTTGCAGACACGGGTGCGCTGTGGACCACCAAAATTTTCTCATGGACCATCAGTGGTCCTCAGACCACTGGTTGGCGAGCTCTGCCATAGGAAACTACCAGATACAGAATCAGACTATTGATCAATGTGGTAGCTGCAGCTGCCTCATATTTACGGCAGAATATTCCCTTATCAGATTGAATGTTTGTGGCAAAAAACACCTTTGTATAGATTTGGATGCTCTTTTATTAATGGGTTATATCTGACATATTTGTCTACACTTGTTTTTTCCTTCAAGGGTATCCACATCATGCTCCCGAAGCCTATTTTCCATACTTCAGAAGACATAATGTTACCACTGTAATCCGCCTGAATAAGAAAATGTATGACTCTAGAAGATTTAAAGATGCAGGGTTTGACCATTATGATCTCTTCTTTGCTGATGGAAGCATACCTAATGATGCTATCATCAAAGCATTTCTGAATATTTGTGAGAACGCTGAAGGTGCTATAGCAGTTCATTGCAAAGGTATTAAAGTGATGAATTCAGATCATTAATGTCTCATTGCTTATAACTGTGTTCATAACATGCCTTATCAACCCCTGTAGAACACATCAGTTGGCTCTCTGAATGCTGCCTCAGGATGTATTTTTTATGAGTTTGATCAAAATTAGATCATTTCACTCAAAAGTTGAAATTAATCATAGCCGAGCATACTCTTATCATTCTTAGAAGATAAGAGGTTATTCTGTCTTAGGCTAAACTGTTGTGGTCTCTTGCTACAAATCTAATGAACCTGTCTTTGCCATTATATGTATGGAAGTATGCTAATCTAATATGCATGAAATGCAAGTTATGTTAATATGTTCTGCTGGAAGCCTGATTTTACAGTAGATGCATGTAATTGTTCGAAGTATTTTCAATCAAAATTATTTGTACAAATGAATGATAGTGTAGATTACTACTTATACAAAACTTCAAATCCTTTCAAAGGTTGTATATTAATTTTGTTATCCTGAATTGGTCTAATACAGTTTTTAGGATTTTTTTTCCCTAATGGCAAATTCAAACCACCTTAGGTTTTTGAAAGACAGTTTTCAAGGTTGTCCTATTCTTAAAACTTTGAATTGAAGTTTCTTCAATTTCTTTAACCTCAAATAAAGTAAATTTCCTTATGTTTTTATACAGCTGGACTTGGCAGAACTGGTACACTTATAGCGTGTTACATTATGAAGCATTACAGGATGACTGCTGCTGAAACTATTGCCTGGATTAGAATTTGTAGACCTGGTTCTGTGATTGGAACTCAACAACATTTTTTGTTAGAGTATGTAAACATTTAAATAGGGATGCCTCTTTTTATGTCTGTATGCAATTCCAGGATGATTAAGTGTTAAATATAATATAATCATTTTTAGTACCAAACTAGATCTCTTTAATCCTTCATATATGTTGTCTAGCCTGGCCATTGATGAAGGGAATTCGTGTCTATTCATATCTGGAAAGTACCAACTTTAAAGAAAGCTACTCTAGGCCTTAGCTTCACTAAAATGTATAATAGTTGTCCTTTTTTCAATATATATATATATATATATATATATATATATATATATATATATATATATATGGATCTTTGTTGTTCGGGTTTTTCCAGCGTAAGATTCGGTATCAGGCAACGTTTGATGAAGTCTCATTCATCATCTTCAGGCTTCTGTCTCCGCTCTGTGCTTTTCAGAGTAATGTGAGATTAGTAATGTGAAAAGCACAGAGCCGGAGACAGAAGCCTGAAGATGATGAATGAGACTTCATCAAACGTTGCCTGATACTCGAATCTTACGCGGGAAACCCAACAACCAAAGATCCACATATAAATACCCGCGAGAACCTCAGAAACATATATATATATATATATATATAACATACATACATACATACATACACATCAATACATACACATATACATATGAAATAAATGTTAATGTACTCACGTACAGGTAGTCCTAATTTAGTGACTATTGGGATCAGCAACTTGATCACTAAGTCATAATGTTATGATCTTCAGCTTTGCTCTGCAAGATTTGCAAAGGTCATAAATATGAGGATTGATTGTAAAGTTACTTTTTCATCAGTGCTGTAACTGCAAATGGTCAATAAACAAGGACGACCTGCATATGTTACAGCTATCATTGGATGTTTGAACCATATAGACATATAGTGACTAGTTGTTTGCTTTTTAAGGAACTGATCATTTAAGTTCTGAATGGGATGAGGCGCTGCATTATAAACAATCTGCAATTGCCACTGTTTGGTCAGAATTATCCATGTCTATTCAGTGGCTCAATGTGTTTTGCCACATTAGGTTAAAAATACTAGGTTCAGGCCTATTAACCCATAATATTGTTTATGCGTTTGGTTTAACATATGAATCCAGTCAGTGACTTTATAGTTAATCAACAAATCTTGTATAACAAGATAATGGATTAATCAGTGTATTATCCTAAAGTATAGCTATGGTTGCAAGCGTATTATTCCATATGGTCAGTTTTGCTTATTAAATATGTTCTCTTTGACGGTCATTCCATTAACACTGAAAAGTAAAATTTAGCATTCATTTTCAAAATCACATTTCATTAGGTATCACTCTGTCTTTTCTGATAGGTCTTTATACCCCACAAAGCCAAGCTTTTGCTGATTGGGGTGAAGATGGCTTTTGCTGAGCCTCTGCATCTCACCAGGCTTCATATTGTCCCAGTAGCTCAACATTTTGGAAGAGGCACAAAGAAAAAAAAAGGCAGCCATGGCCTTTTCCATTATAGCGGACACTTTTGTTAGAGCAAAATGGGTGGAAGACAGATGGAAGACAGAAATAGTTGCATGCAATTCAGTAGTGGCATTGTATAATTTCTAGGAAACGTGATGCTAGAACTAGAATTGATGTTATATCTATGTCCTTGCAACGATTAATGTCTGATACTGAAGCAACTTGATTTGAATGATAAATATAGTCATACATTGAAATGAGCTGGTTTCTAACAGCTTCTTTCTGTTATAGGAAACAGTCAGAAATGTGGCTAGAAGGTGATGTTTATCGTTCAAAGCTAAAGAAGACTCAAAAGCTTGCAGTGACAAAAATCCTTTCAGGAGTAGATGACATTTCAATTAACGATTCAAAATATCAGAATGCCAGCAGAAAAGATTCTGAACCGGTAATCATCCGCATGGTGTGCTGTTGGAAACCGTAGGACTGTTTCTTTTTTTTTAATGTGGGTATAATAAAGCAAAAGTGGTTGGATTCATTTGTATGGCTGTTCTGTATTTCTGTTCCTATCAAGCATTCAAAAAATAGAGAAAATAATGAATAGGACACTCTGCAAGACAAGTATGGGCAAAATAGTACTTTTTGCCAAAATGCCTCTTTTCTGCTGCTCAGGTTTACCTTTTGTCTTATTGATTTGACCTTTACATTAACAAAAACTAAAATAAAATGCTCAGAACATTTTCATAAGAACTGTTGGAACTGGGTAAAACAATCCACACCTTACTAGTATAGTGGTAAATATGATTCTTCAGTAGTAGGACTTGGAAGCTTTGTTATAAATAACTTTAATGACTTACCATTTATTTGCAGTACAGTGATGAAGAAGAAACACACACAGTAACACAAGGGGACAAGCTCCGTGCCCTTAAAAGTAAAAGGCAGGCAAAAGCATATTCAGTTCCATTAACGTAAGTTTAACTTTATTTTGATTTTGTAAATACAAACCCTTGTTCCTTTGAAATTTGATTTGGTTACATTCTGTGTTACTTTAAAAAGATCACTGTAGTTCTTTGTGATTGAATCACTTAGAAGCCTGTTCAGGATTTCATTTTATTGTCACCAAATTCTTTGGTCTATCACTAAGACATACATGAAACCTTTCTCAAATGCTTTTTTAAACTGAATGTTACACGAACATCTGAAAGCATTTTTAAGTTTTGTTAGCAACATCAGCAGCATTGAAAATGACTCCTGAATGAAAGGTTGGACTTATTATTTTGGTCAGAATAACCTTCTTTCTAGGGATCTTTGCTTAGGGAGCTATTGTCATGCCAGCCCTTGTGCTGGGATGGGTTGTGCTATATCTTTAAATGGGTATGGTAAGTTTGCTTTTATTAGGGTTAGGAAAAGAAGCATAACCGATTAAACATGCTATGCTTTTAAGATACACATTTAAATATTGAAAAGCAACAGTTTCCTCAGTGCTATATTTTGTGTGTACAGTATAGGTAAAATGTAATATACGTAGAATAGATTTAATCTGTTAATCCACCCACAGAGTGCATTTGATATTGGAAGGTCATTTTGTAAATAAGGAGATGGTTGGGTATTTTAAAAAAAACAGTATTGAACCAGTCTAGGAATAATTTACACTTTAAGGTGAGAGTGAGTTGCAGAATAATGACAAAGGTACTTCTTTAAAAAACAGCTAGCCTTTGCCCAGTGAATGGAAAACATTTTCCATAGTGAAAATTAATAGACATTTCTTTTAGATGAAATGTACCACACATCTGCAAACTTCTTGATTTCCCCATCCCCTTTTGACTTCATGTTCATCTCTTCCTCCCCACCCTCACTCCTTTTTAGATGTCTCCTAGCTATACTGGCCTCTGCTCTGAGTAGCATTGTCATCTGGTGGATTGTGTGTGGCTCCCTTCTTCCCAACCTGCTATTCTGTCTAGATGGTTTAAGAACATAGGTCCATCAGAACCTCCCTTGGGAGAGCCACTGTGTAAGTGTCCCTGTTACATTCTCTTCAGTAGCTCATTTTCTTGCCTTAATCATAAGTACATTGCATCTAGCTTTTAATACCATCTCCCCCCTGCCCCCCTTCATTTAACTTCTTTAGGTACTTTTAGAGGCAAAAAGGGCTGTAGTACAAGGGGTGATTTAGAATTTTCTTTTGAGCTGGAAGTCTCTTCTTGTCTGTGTGCTGGTCCAGATATTTTTTTTGTGAAAACATATGTGTGGTGCTGTTTTTAATGTATAGTGGGCTTGCTTCCTTTTGTCTGCATGTATAGTCTCATTCTGGAATCCTTTGGGGTTGAACCTGCTGACTTGTGTTTTAACTCCATAAGTGTAAAGAGCTATAAACAAATAAGTCCATAATCTAGGCATACAGTGCTATAGTTCTGTTATATTCACATTCCTCACTTAATGACCAAGTTCATTTCCAGTGACCAGTTATTAAGTGAAATGATCACTAATTAAATAGGTGACTAAAGGGGAGGGAGGGAGGAGATGAAGGTCATTGTTGTTTCCATCTCATTCAGCTAAGTTATCTCTTGCATCTCTGCCAGCATTACTCTTTACTGGCTTGCATTGTTGCCAAGCACATGAAATTTGGTGATAAAT
Source organism: Pseudonaja textilis (assembly GCF_049901715.1). NCBI lineage: Eukaryota > Metazoa > Chordata > Lepidosauria > Squamata > Elapidae > Pseudonaja > Pseudonaja textilis. Next base: position 199,144,266 of record NC_141991.1, on the reverse strand, counting down.
GCATGCATTGGTCAGAAAATAAATGATTTATTACAGTAGTATTTGCAAATGGTTGCTAAACAAGGAGTGCTTGTATGCCCTTTTCCTTTCCTTCCTCTCCTCCCCCCATGAATGCTTTGAAGTAATTGGAGCAGTCCAATTAGTCAACACAGTATTTGGTTGTACACAAAGTAATTAATGAAAAAGGTAAACATCTTTTAGATTGTTGTTATTTTAGACCATCAGTGGGCAGTGTTTTTAGTCTTAAGAATACTGAAGTACTGAATAGAATACTAAGAGAGGGGCCAAGTCCACAACTATATTCATATTTATTTATTGACTGACTGACTGTTTGACTGACTGACTGACTGACTGACTGACTGAGGCTTCTATGCTGCCAAATTCCCATAGACTGTAAAAAGTTTATAAACCCCCAAAACAAATGTTACGAATAAAAAAAAGCAAATGTATAAGCACCCAAGAAAACAACAGGTGAAACGCCATCCCATGATGTTTGGCAAAATCTCCATATTCCCAAATATCTTCCCAAAGATCCAGGTCTTCATAGCCTTTCGGAAACCCATTATTGGGAGGAGAACAGGTAAACTGTTCCAAAGGGGTCATCACTAACAAAGTTTAACTCAAAGTCAATAGTCAATGAAGAAAGCGTTCTTCAGAAAGCTCAAATTACCTAATTTTATTGGGTGTTCAATCCAGAGAATGTGGTCTCGTAAGTATCCATGTCTGAGCCATAAGGGTTTTAAAGTTGAAAAATAGCATCTTGAGTTGCACCTAAAAGCTAATTGGCAGGCGTTGTACCTGCTGAAGTACTGTCATACTGTCACAGGGGTACTCACAACTATACAACTACTATATTAGTTGAACTTTTTGAATGTTCTTCTAAGATAGACCAGGAAGATGAGGTTGCAGTAGTCCATCTGTAAAATGATTGACTCTGTGCAAAATTCCTTGATCCAGAAATGGCTGCACTTCATGCACAAGGTGCAGTTAATGAAAGAACCTGCTATCCACAGCCTCCAGGTACTATTTCAGCTGGAGCGATGAATCTGGGACAATTCCCAAATTGTCAGCCAAATCTGTTCAGGGCAGCAGATTCCAATCTAGTATTATAATCTTTCAAGTCATAAAATACATAGCCCCTCATTCTTGGCTAAGATTCAACCAAAGTTTATTTTTCTCCATCTATATCTTTCCATCTATATCTGTGTCTTTCTTGCTTTCCACATTGTTGTCACAAGCATGCCCTTTCCTTCTTCTGCAGTGTCCTACGGCAGATAATTTGATAGTTTAATTTCTCAGCTACTTAGGGGACAGTGTGCTGTCCCCCCCTTTCTCTCCCTTATATTTTTTGCTTTTATTTTCTTATTTGGATAGTAACAAATATGGTTAAAAGGACAGTAAAATTATTTGAATTATATTTAGGTATATTAATCATTGAACATTGTGCCTACTAATGATTCTTTGGAATATTTCACATTTTTCTATACTTGTCTTAGAATCTTGTATTTACCATCTTCTGTTTTGTTGTAATATTTAACTCAGAATTCTTCTCTTTTTCTGATTCTAAGTGATAATATGCTCTAATGCATAACCAGATCATATTGAGAAAACTGCTCATCATTTTATTTGAATTATTATTACAGAAAGATAGCACATTTTGTATTTTTATTTTAAAAATTGCAAAATATGTGACATTTCTACTGTATATATTGTGTAAGGTATTTGAAACATTAATGTCAGGTTTCCTGGGGATGAATAATTCCATTTCTCATTCTTGACTATATCAATAATGAAATATTCACTCCAACTCAGTAACTTGTTACCAAGGGGAATGAGTCATTTAATCATTAACTATTCTTTGCAATTTTCATTGCAGTGGTAGTCATGAATAGATGTTGCTCATTTAAAAATTAGCAGAATTTGCGGGATAGAATATTGTAGTTTATTGCTGGAAGAAAACTGTTGCCATCTCCAATTTCTCTTGAGATTTTTGTTACTTTGTGGAGGAAAGTCTAATATTTAAGGCAGGGGTATCCAATCCATGGCTGGTCACATGCAACCCTAGACATCTAGTAATGTGACCCCACAAGATTGTTAACTTTTGACATCATGTGATTTTAGAGATATTTATATACATTAACTGTATTATATATTTTATATATGGCCCAAGACAATTTGTCTTCACTCAGTGCAGTCCAGGCAAGCCAAAAGGTTGGGAATCCATGATTTAAAGTATACTTACTGAAAGCTCAGTATTTTTAAAAAAATAAATTTAGAAATAGATTTCCTACATTTTAAGGGATTATTGGGATCTAGAAGTTAAATACATACCCATGAATTATTTTTTATATATATAACAGTTGAAAGGTACCTTGGAGGTCTTCTAATCCAATCCCCTGCTTAAGCAGAAAACCCTATACCATTTCAGATAAATAGTTGTCCAATCTCTTCTTAAAAACCTCCAGTGTTGGAGCCACAACTTCCCACTGATTAACTGCCAACTGTGGTTGAAAAAATTAAAAAGTTCTGTTTCTTAAGTTGAAAATAACAAAATAATGGGGATAGCAAAGTAGCAGTGACCTTCTAAAAGGGATGTTTCATTGAATACCTAGATTAGCCTTCTTCAACCGTGATAAGCAGCTTACAGAGTTAGCATATAGCCCCCAACAATCTGGGTCTTCATTTTGCTGACCTCAAAAGGATGCAAGGCTGAACTGGTCAGATTCGAAGTGCTGACAGTCAGCAAAATTAGAATGCAATACTGTATTCTAACTACTATGCCACCACTCACTATTACCCTGCAGTTTCACCATTCAGAATTTGAAAACCATATGCCAGGGGTGTCAGAGTGGTGGCCCGTGAGATGGATGTGTCACATGCAGGCTACGCCCACCCCAGCTCCGCAAACGGAAAAACGTTGTGATACATCACATGACAGCACCATGATGTGGCGAGTTTGATACCCATGCCATATGCCTTTCAAATTCTGGAATTTTCAGCAATGGGCATGCTGGTTAGCTAATTCCAGGTGATTGGGTTAACACCTATGGAAGGCTCCACTGTGGAAAAGGCTAGTTTAGATTCAGAACAAGCCTTCTGTGAATGGGGATTTTTTTTTAACTTTAGCAGAAAGAACTTAGATTTAGTGATGCTTCCATTATGAAGCGGGGGGGGCGGGATATATATTTTTTCTTTTGGTCAATTCTACACTCAGCCCCAGTACCCTTTTGCACATTTTTGAGGCAAATTTTGGGTTGCATAGTGGATTGCAAGTGGAAGGAGAGGTCTGCTACACTTCCATCTGCCTGTAGGATTATTGAATTTTGAAATCTTTTTCAAACCATAGCATCTTTGTCTGGACATTCACAGTTAATTTGTTGTACATCAATTGATGATGTATGGTGGACAGAAACATATACGTACATAATTTTTCTATGGAATACTTCTTATTTACAATGATGCAAATATTCAGATGATGCAAACCTTTGTTAATTACCCTACTTTCCACTGACATTTGGGGTGGGAAAGAGGGAATTTGGGTGGGGGGAATATAAAACTACCCTCATAGCTTTGCAAGAGTACAGTACACCAGCTCATTTTGTCTTTTCTGTGAAATATGTAAGTGTGCAATTGATATGTGGATACATTTGCCTGCTGGTATACCACTAAAATTCTCAGAGAGTTTTTTTCATTCATCATTTTGATAGTTGAAGAGTATATAGATATGCATATAGCTGATTCTTGATCTTTTGTAATGTTTTTGGCACTTTTTTTTAAAAAAAAAAACTATTTTTCTTTCTGAGAAGCCCTAAGCCCCCCAAAAAGTTGGAAATACTGATGCTTTCACTGAAACCTATAAAAACTTAAAACATGAAGACTAAATAAATCTGTTCACACTATCCCAATTTTCAGATCTGGAAACCACACAATATATCAATCTTACTGTGCATTATGTTTTCAGCTTGTTTGATATAATATCTTTTTCCCACTCTTTTCAGAGTAATTCTGCAATCCAGTGTTCAGAAAAGTAAACAGCCTAAACCTAGCATTTCTGACAGTGCAGGCCTTTCTAAAAGAACTACCAGGTCCACTGCAAGAAAAAGCAGTTTTAAAAGGTGAGAATTACTGTCCTGAATTCCAGACCCTATCAATTAATGAAGGCTTATTTTTACATTTTCATTATTCATTTAAAATCATTTTTTTGGCTGTGGTAGTAAACCATAGTTAGACTAGTAAAAAGGAACCACAACTTTTCATACTTCATGGTAGGCACAAAAAAGAAATAATTGGTAGACATAAGATTGCTGATATGAATGCAAAGCTAGATCATGGTTTAATGTTACCTCTGAAAAGTTCAGCACATTCTTTGCATGTGATTGGAAAATTGAATTAATATCTGAACTATCTGAAATTAATTTGGAATTTCTGTCTCGTATGTTTTGTGAAATTTGTAGATTACCATCCTCAATTACAAGAGCAAGTCCAATAAAAAGGAGTTAGAAATTTTTTTTTTCAAGGAATAGCCTAGAAAATAAAATAAGTTCCTTTTCAAATTACATAGACTCAGCATAAGTGTGTGTGCATGTGTGTGTGCATGTGTGTGTGCATGTGTGTGTGTATGTGCGTATTTAGTTGAATATTTTGAATGACTCTTGTAATATAACTCCTTATTAAAAGTTATTTCCACTGCTTTGTGAATACAGTATTCATGCAAAAGGAGTTTAGTCTACTATGCTCAAGAGGTTTTGAGAATAGAGTTAGTTGAAAAAAATCCGATGGGTTTTTAATATGTAGCTTTTTTCAGTGATTTATCAAGATATTGTGTGACTTCATAACTCAAGAAAAAAGAACATCTTCCACCATCTTTAGTAACAGGCAACCTGTTCGTACTTACAAGCTCCAACTTCCATACAGATCAGAGTTACAGATAGATTTAGGAACAGATCTCATTCTTAACCCAGAGATTACCTATAAAAGAAAAAGATTTTACTTCAATGACTTTATTTGGCTGGCATGTCCCATGGTGCTAAGACATCAAATTTTCTTAACCATGAAACAAAAGTTTGATAAAGAATGTCTATATTCCTGGAATTTGTTATTATTTCAAAAAACCTTGCCTAACTGTACATTTCAAATTCATGAACCATTATCATAGATCATTTACCACTTAATAGAAGGTTGTCAGAAAGTTTGACATTTCTAGTAATCTTTCTGAATGCTTTCCTGTTACCATTGAGCATGGGTGTCGAACTTGCTGCGTCACATTGCTGTCACATGATGTTTCGCGATGCTTTTCCTCTTTGTGGAGCTGGGGTGGGCATGGCCTGCATGTGACACTTCCGGCCTGCAGGCGGCCAGTTTGACATCCCTGCCATAGAGGCATCAGTATGTGGAATTCTTTGCACCTTAATATTATTTGTTCCATTTCCACTATTATTTAATAAATTTTAACTACACGGAATTGTCAGTTCTCACATTTTTTGCCTTTTTTAAAAATAGCACAAAGTTAGATTGGGGTATTTTGGCCATCGAATCCGATCTCCTGCTTAGTGCAGGAATCCAAATTAAGTATCCCAGGCAGATTATTATATAGATACACATCCAAGGAAAAGGGACTCATTTCTTTATAATTTATTCTGTTGCTGAAGCACTTCTATTTTTAATATTTTTATCTCTTGTAAATTTAAATTCATGGTTCCACCTTTTGAACTATAGAGGAAGACGAAACAGGCATTGATATTTTGATGATAACCTTCAACTATTTGAAGCACACCATAATGTCACCTTCAATTGTCCCTTCTGAAGGTTATATATACCCAACTACTTAAATCATTTTTCATAGGGCTTCATTTCTAGTCTCCTGGAGCCTTTGAATTCATTGTTTTCATTGTCTTTCTTTGAACCTTTTCGATTTTCATTGAATCATTGATGTGTGATGGCCAGAACATGATAGAGTACTTTAACCATAACAGAATATAATCAAATAATTATGGAGCCACTGCTGGTTCATATTTATTTTATTGCACTTGATTCTATTAAGTTCCAGTCTGTTACCTTTGACAGTTTTCTTTAAGCTGTTCTTTTCTACAAAAAATGCTCTCAGGTTTTATTTCTGTCTTCTAAAGTACTAGCTATCTCACTCAATTTTGTATCATCTGCAAATTTGATAAGCATTTTATCCACCTTATCACCCAAATAATTGGTGAAAATCTGAAGTTTATGGCATCTCATTTATCTGATGCAGAACCAGTGATCAGCTTTCTCTGAGTACAAATTTTAAGCCAGTTAAGCATCAAATTAATTCTTGTGTTATGCATAGCATGGCATGTTATTAAATGTTGTGCTGAAGTAATGGTGTATAATATCTACAGCACAATCTGCTACAGGTAAAAAAATAAGTTTCTGACCTCTGAAAACTAATATATAGGTAGTCCTCGACTTACAACCACAATCAAGACCTGAATTTATGTTGCTAAGTGAGAAATATCTTAAGTAAATTTTGCCCCATTTTACAACTTTTCTTGCCACATTTGTTAAGTGAATCACTGCAGTTAAGTTAGCAACACGGTAGTTAAGTGCATCTGCCTCCCCCACTGACTTTCCTTGTGAAAAGATCACAAAAGGTGATCACATTACCCGGCATCTGTCATAAATATGAGCCAGTTGTCAAGTATCCAAATGTAAATTATGGGATGCAACCAGAGCCATAAGTGTGAAAAATGGTCATAAGTCACTTTTTTTAGTGCCATTGTAGCTTTGAACAATCACTAAATGAACTGTTGTAAGTTGGGGACTACCAGTATTGTTTTTTAAAAGCAACCATTAATTTATGTTTTTAATGAAGTGCCTTAACAAAAGTCAATGTCACACTCACTGGTTTGTGATTGGTTGAATCCTCCTTTTACTCTTTATGGAGATTAGGACATTTACGCAGTTCCACTCATCTGGCATTTGTCCAAAATATATCATCAAACATAATACATGTGGTTCTATCAGGACCTTCAACTTGTTCTTCCATGATCTAGGATGTAATTCATCAGACCCTGCATATTTAAAAATTCAGTTTCCTGGCAGAATGAAAAGTGTAATGGAAAATTAAGACTGAAGCAAAACAAGAGTTTAAAAGCCTTTGTCTTTTATTATTGCTACTATATGTGCTAATGTTTTTGCCTTCCTTTGTTGAGCAAATATACTTTTCCATTTTGAACCTATTCCCCCCACCCACACCCATCCCTCAAAAACCCTTCAACATTCTTGGTTCTTAGCATCCTTGCTAACCTTAGTTCATCCTATGCTTTTGGTTGCTGAACAGCATCTGTATAGATTTAGGCTATCTATCTGTGATACAGTTTTTTTCTATTTTACAATATATTTATAGTTTTAATTATTTTCAATATACACTAAATTTGCCATGCTGGTTTCTTTTGTTTAATTCTACTTTTACTCTGTGGACTGCTTCAGATACATCATGTAAGTTGCATTGTATACATATATCTTTCTTTTTGACTGTTTTCAATAGGTATATATCCTAATTTGTTCTGACTGTCATAGTGGTAAGGTTTGACGTTAGCCATAATAGAGGAATGGCTGCTGAAGATGGCGGAATATATAGCTTGCAGAGATAGCTAAATTGCCTTCTTTGATTAAAGAAAAAACAGTTTCTACATTTATGGTTGACTGAAACCCCTTATAGACTTTTTATATGAAACAGAAAAAAATGCACTAATGACTTGTGGTTTTGATGATTAGAAAAAAAATGGGTAATAGAAAAAGGTGAGCTTTTTGTACTAAAGTAAGATAAGTTTAATCATGCTTATGTTTTGCTGCAGGAAAAATCAGGAGCTTCTTTCTATTTCTTTTCTTTGTGCACTTTTCTTTTTTTTTCTTTTTTTTATTCTGCATTACTTTTTGTTGGTTTTTATTTTTCTTTAAATGGTGTGTGTGTGTGTGTGTGTGTGTGTATTTGCTGTGTGTCTTTGTGAATGTAGTTTACTCATTCAATTTGTATAGCTGCTCATCACAAACCAGTGACTCAATTATAAAAACAATTGAAACCGATAATACAAAAAAAGGGATTTAGATACAAGTAGCAGCCAAGAGATATTACCTTCTACTGATATCAATATAACAAGAAATGCCATCGTTCACAAATTTGGAACCCTAGGCCTGGACATATAGCCAGGCCCTTTAAACTCTCTGAAAAGCTAGCCACCCTAATCTCTGGAGGGGGAGGAACATTCCAGAAGGCAGGAGCTACAGCAGAAAAGGCATGCTTTCCATTTCCTACCAGCCAACATTCCTTGGCTGATGGGAACCAGGAGTATGCCTAATCTGCCAGACTGGATTGGATGGGTAGAAGTAACTGGGAACCACTCAGGAAACCCAGTCTCAAGCCATGAAGGTTTTTAAAGTACCTTGCATTGCACTTGGAAACATTGGGAACCAATGCAGCCTAGTGTTATATGTGCAAATAGCCAACATCATTTACAACCCCAGTTGAAGCCTCCAACTACTGTTCAAAGGCAGTCCCATGTAGACAGAATTGCAATATTCCCATTGGGAGCAGTGAGTAGAGCCTCCTAGTCTAGGAATGGGTAGAACAGGCACACAATTTGAAGATGTGCAAAGGCTGTCTTTGCCACAGCTATCACTCCTTTTCCAATAAGAGCTGAGACCAAGAGGACCCCCAGATTGTGCACCAGGTTCATTTGAGACAGTGCCACCCCATCCAAGATGAGAGATGGAAAAACTTGGCATTGGAATGCCCAATCACCCAAAGCTACTTGGTTTTGTTTGGTTTGAGTTTCAACCCATTTCACCCCATCTAGATCGGGGTGTCAAACTGAATTTCTTTTAGGGCCAGATTAGCATTGTAATTCTCTGTGTGTGAGGGGGGGATGAATGCCTCCTGCAGCACCCTGCCAGCCAAAACAGGGAATGAGGGGGTCTGTGTGCAGCTGCCCTGCACCTCGTTTCCCCCTCCCCATGGCTCCAGCAGCACTGCCAGCCCAAAATGGGCCACATGGGCCATTACAGCCTGTTTGGGGCCCATTTTTCAGCCCATTTGGGGCCTCTTTTTCGGCCTGGTTTCAGCCAGCTGAGTGCTACAGAAGGCCATGGAGGATAAAAATGAGGTGGGGGGGGGTCACACATGGCCCATTTTAGTCGCCTGAGGCACCACAGGCCAGTCCCTTGATATTTCCAGGCCGGCCCCATGGGCCGGATTTAAGCAGGCCTTAAGTTTGACACCCCTGATTTAGACCCTCGGAATGGGGGGAGCAGCCCAGATCGGCTTCCAGTCTTCTTTGGGGAGAAAAAGCACTCCTGATGGATATCTGATTGAAAATAGTCAGTTCTAGTTTCATAATAATACTTTTCGGAATGCCAAAGTTTTCCCCATAGTATCACAAGAATGTTGTGACTAGGCAAAGCTCTCTGTAGTAGGAGGATGGGAATCATCCTGGACTTTCTAATACAGGATGCTTTTCTTCTGTGTGGCCATCTCAGCTGACTCCATTATAGAGAAAACAGCTATTGCTGCCCAAATGCCCAAAACAGTTGCTTTTATTCTTAAGATGAAATGGAGACTTGATTGTGTGATTTACCTATGTTTTAGCCCGTTAGAAATGTACTGGACAATGCCCCTTAGGTCATCTTTCCAAACAGATTTCCCTACCAAGTTCCTCAGTACCTTCAACAATAGCAGAGCTTCTAATGGACTTGAAAAATTCTTAATTTTTTTTCAGGAAGTTACTTAGAGAATATATCTGCCTTGAAAATAACCCATGTTGAACTGTATAACAGACTCAAACTTCCAGAAGTTGACCACAGGGAAAATTTTTTATGACATTTGTATTATATAATGAAATGATTTATCATAATTTTATGTCATAAAAGTTTTATAAAATTTGCAAATTTCAGTCCCATGGGAGATATGGGTCCTGGATTTCAGACACGTTCTGTAACTTAGCACATTAAGCTATTGTGCTTGAAAACGTTTTGCCCTATGATGACCATTTCACCCATTTTACTGTTTAATAAACAGAGTTTTAAATAGTATATACAGTAGATTACAGACTTAGACGTTGCCATATTTTTTCTAGCAATAGTTTACCTGGAGTACCAAATCAAGTAATCAGCAATTAATCTGCCAACCATGGTTTTAAATGGATTACAGAACACGGTTTTAAAAATAAAGGAGTTGAGAACTAGCACAAAAGCAAGTAACTGTGTTTGGAAAACTATTGAAAAGTAATTATTTTTGAAGCTTTTCTTTATTTCATGTACCCCTTACTAGCATTCTTTCTCTCTCTAATTTAAAACTAAAGATTACGATTTCATTCTGTCTAGAACTGAAAAAGAATAACACTCATGTCAAAATGTATTATAATTTATAAATGTGTGTGCTTATATCATGCTAGTGCAAAAAGCTGTGATTATCCAAAGCATCCAGGCATTCTAAAATTATTCATGTAGATTCCCATAAAGCAGACAAAAATTGATAAAGCATGGAAAAATAGACAGGCCCTGAATGGGCATCATCACAAAGACATTCCATTTATTATTGATTTAGCCCAAGCAACACTAAAGTCCCTAGAAAAACCTGGTGCGTTTAGTTTATCAGTTTATTCATGGATAATCTTGAATGTTTCCTGATGCTTAGGAAAAGAGCTCCCCCTTGTTGAAAGGGAGATGCTGTGTTATGATAAGATAGTCCTGTTGATGTCAATCTAGAGATCCTATTATCATTAAAGATATTAATGTGATAAAGTGCTTTATGCATACGATTGTTGTTCACAAATAGTATTAATATAAGACGAAACCCTCAAAGGTATATAGATGTATCAGTCAACTTTAAAACTGGAATCTTAAGCTCATAGAACATAATTTTCAAGAGTATTTAAATAACTCCCTCCCCTCTTTCTCTTGAAATTGGCTGGAACCCAATACTACAAATGAAAAGAGTCATCCCTTGTTGCTTCAGTTAGCACTTTAGGGAACAAGATATTATGTTGAGACAATGAGTGGAGAGAGGATGGATTTTAAGAGACTTGAAGAATAGGAACGAAAACACAGTAAGTGTTAACCCTATTATTTAAATAGAGCTGGTTTTCTTTCACTTATTCTAGTATTTTTAAAGTAACAGTTTTTAAAATGTGTTTTTTTTTTAACCTTTCAAAGGCCACCACTTGCTTCTAACAATGCCAGTTGCGCTTGACTTCCAGATTTAAATTGAAAGATGAATGAAGTAACAGAGCATCATATATTTAATCCTAACCACTTTTAAAAAAAATTCCTTTACTTTTTTTCTACTTTTCCCACAGCCTCATGCCTCAGAGGGAAAGAGGGAAAGAAGGAAAGGGGATGCTTTACAACAAATACGCTTATGGTACTTTTACCCCACTGCTTTTTCTTCATCAATCCGAGCTTGTTTTCTAACAAAGTAACCTGAGTGGCTGACCTGTGTTGTTGTTATATTATTTTCAGAAATTTAGTCTTTCAATCACCCCTTCCCTCCTCTAAGATGTTTTTGGTTTATTTGCTGGCTTAGTCATCACTGGTTGCTATGATGGTTAAATCATTCATTTATAACTGGTATTTATATACGTATCTTATATATCTCTTTATTATTTCAGCACTACCCCTAAGCCAAGGACGAGAAGTGTGCTACGTTGAACAATGAAAATTCAAGAGAATGCAGAGAGAAAAAAAGAGACATTGTTTTCAATTAAAACATTGAAGATTGATTTTTTTTTCTTTTAAAAAGTGGTCTATTTTAGCTCTTATACAAGAGTGTTAATTTATTGTCACTACAACAATGATTTTTTTTACTGCTTTAATAATGGCCTGTAAAATTTAGCCTTTTGTCTAATATCTCTTTTATCAAGATTACTTTTTTTGTATAATGCTTAGGGATAAAATGTGATGGCAATCATTTAATCCTCTGTCCAACAACTGATGGGGGAGTGCATATATTATTTGTTTGATGTATAAATTTTCATCCAAAATGGTTTTCTCTTATGATGGAAAGAAATTGGGAAAGTATACTCTTCTTCCCTTCATTCTCCCCAGTAATATGATTGCTCTTTGCATACATTAACTGTCCTAATTCTATTAGGATTTTTATCATATATTTCTAAATTACTATCCACCAAAGAGTGCTTTATTTTCATAGATTTAGTTCCTAGTCTTGCAAATTATACCACTGCCTAAAGTGTTACTTACTACTTTTAATTAACAGAAGCAACTGGGAAGAATTGTAACAAATTATGTGCCGTTGGAATAACACCGTCTTAATTAAGCTACTAGTGAATTAAAACCTGTTGTACAGCTACTTCAGATTATAATTGGACAAAATGAACTAGAAAAATGTTTTTTTTTCAAATGTTTCTGTATGTACGTATACATTTATCCTTTCTTATTAAAAGAAATGCTAACACTGCTTACAGATTTGCTCTCCTTACCCTGAGAGCCTGTTCTCAGATACCATTCTTTCCTACCATTAAATATTGTGTGGTAGTGATTCTGCTATTAGTCAGGTCTTCATTTTAGCTCAGTCTGCAGAAATAAGTGGTTGAATTTCTTTTCTTCTGTATGCAAAATTAGTGGCATATCAATGTGGTGATTCCAATGATATGTCAATAGGTTCGATAGGAAAGGAATTTAATTTGCCATTGCTCCATGTCATTAAAATTCAAAGTTTATAATTACAGATAGTCGCAATTTATGACCACAATTCAGCCCAATTCTCTGTTGCTAAGTGAAACAGTTGTTAAGTGAGTTTTACCCCATTGTATAACTTTTCTTGCTATGGTTAAGTGAATCTGGCTTCCCCATTGACTTTGCTGGTCAGAAAGTCGCAAAAGGTGATATCTTGGGACACAGCAACCATCATACATATGAGCCAGTTACCAACTGGTCAGATTTTGATCAAGTGACCGTGGGGATGCTGCAATGGTCATAAATCACTTTTTTCCATGCCATTGTAAGTTTGAATGGTCACTAAATGGTTGTAAGTTGAGGACTACCTATACTTACCTTCAGTGCAGAAGAAGAAGCAAATCTGTACTGAAATCTAAAGAAAGACAGTGGACTATAATTATTAACATCGTTAATCTTCAAAACCTAAACAAGAATTGTTATAACTATTCTCTTGTCCCATTTGGACTTCAAAATCCGTGCAAGGAAAATTTAGTTACAGATAATGCAGGGTCATCCTAACTCTTGTTAGCCATAGCCAACATGGCTGAAGATAAAAATTGCTGTCCAATATCTGTAAGGATAAAAATTGCCCATCTTTGGTACAGAGGTTTTGTTGTAACCTACTCTATATTTCTCTAGTATGGAATAATATGTTAAAAAAAATAGAAAATGCTTGCTGGACCTGAAGCTCAAAATATCTGTAGCTAAACATACCAATAAGAATGTTAGGATTCTGTTTTGAACAGCTGTCTTGTAGGATTATGGTTAAATTTTAGGAACATGGCTTTGCTTAAAAAATCATGTAGCATTAGTACTAAAGAGACCTACCTGGGCCATGTTTTAGGCTGATTAGTCATTTTGATATTCAAAAGCTACTTTTAAGAGATTTATACAATTAAGTCTCTTATTGAATCTAGCCAGCCACTTCATGATTTGTCTCCAACCTGGCTCTTCAGAAATTTTATTGATCCATTCATTTCCTTCATTATAAACTTCTCAAGAGGACAAAGTCTTTCACATAATGTGTCCAAAATATGATGATTTGAGCGTAGCCACTTTTGTTTCAATTGAAATTTCTGGATTCATTTTCTCTATGATCCAGTTATTTGTTTTCTTAGTTATTTAGGGCATTCTCAGGAATCTTCCACCACCAAAAGTCACAAGGATCAGTGCCTTTTTTATCCCGTTTCTTCAAAGTCCTATGTCTGCTTCAATAGAGTGCCACAGCCTACATGATCCAATCTTTGTAAGCATAGACACATTGTCATCTGTATTTCATAAGGATTTCATTGTTACTTTACCAAGTACTGTGTACATTGTATTTCTTGACAGTTTGTTCCTTATTGTGGTCTGTTCTGAAAAGCAAAAGCTATTCACCATTTCATTGCCTATATTCACTGTCAGTTTTAAGGCTGTTTATTCCATCTGTTGTCTTTAGTCTTCTTTAGTCTTAGTCCTAATTTTTTTTTCACTCTGCTCATTAAGTTTCATTGCTAGAGTTCGCCGATCATTTGCATTTTCAGCAGAGGGCAAGTTATTGGTGTTTCTTTTTCCAGTTTTAAAACCATGCTGATCTTTTCCCAATCCAGTCTCCCTTGTTCAACTTGTGGGAGTACACAGCTTTGTCTAACTCTGGTACCAACCTGGATCTGGTTTCATCATGTTCATTGCACACTTGGCTTCCTATCTCATGTAGAGGTAGTCTTTCAGTTATGACTACAATTGAGCCAAAATTTATGTTGCTGAGGGAAACATTTGTTAGTGAGTTTGCTCCATTTTATGACTTTTCTTGCCATGGTTGCTAAGTGGTGAATCATTGCATTTGTTAAGTTAGTAACATGACTGTTAAGTGATTCTGGCTTCCCCATTGACTCTGCTTCTCAGAAAGTTGCAAAAGGAGATCACATATCCCCGGGACACTGCAACTGTCCTAAATATGAACCAGTTGCCAACCATCTCAATTTTGATCACATGACCACAGGGGTGCTACAGCAGTCGCAAGTGTGAAAAGCAGTTATAAGTCACTTATTTCAATGCTGTTGAGTGGTCACTAAATGAACTGTTGTAAGTTGACAATACCTGTATAGGCGTCACACAAGAACATTGAGGTATTCTGAGATTCCCTATTTTCTAAGGCCATTCTATATTATGGTTGACACAGTTGAAGGACTTTTTATAATCAAATGTATATTAAAATTTTTATATTCTATGAATTTCTGAATTACCTTGAAGATACCAACACCAATGTCCTTTGGTTTTTAGATTTTTCTAAAATCTACCTGAACAACTATAATTTCTCTTTCCACATAGCTGTAATTTCTGCTGGAAGATCCTAAAAATACTATGTGATAGGTTTGTATACTCTGTTAAGTCTACTCTTGACCAATCTGTTGCCCGATAATGTCATTCTCCAAATTTGCAGCAGTTTGATTAGAATCTTGATTTATTCCTTCTATTGCTTACCTTATATAAATATTCTATCAGTTCTGGTAGCCTTCCAATTTAATGACCAGAATGTTGGTCTAACTTCATCTAATTTTTGTAAATAAGGAATGTTTCTAAACTATCATGGATATTAACATCTCTACTGTATAGAATTTCAGCATACTTCTTCCAGCTTTCTTTGATCCTTTTTATATCCATTGGCATCTTTTAGCATACCAGTTTGGGGCTGCATCTTCCTTTTGAGTTAAGGGATCTTTTGAAAGATTTTTTTCTTGCTTTTTCTTGTCTGTCCATTTTGGTTACCTATATTGTTATAATATTGCTTGTCTCTTCTAACAGCTGTCCAAAATTTGTTAAGTTTTTCCTGAGATTTTTATCTTTGGCTTTTTCTCTTGGCAGTTTGCTATTTGTTCTGACTTCCGGTATAGTTTCTTCTGTTTCATTATTTTTGAGTCTCTTTTCACATTCATCCGTAACAACTTCCCTCTGGTGCCTGCCTATTAATGAGGTTCAGGGCTTCAAAGCAATTCTGATGTTCTTGAAAATGGTGAGTATATGCTCAAGATTGTATTGTGGAAACTGGTCAGTTTTCTTCCACTTTAGCTTGACTTGAAATTTGCATGAGCTGCTTATTATCAGTTCCATAGACAACCTGACCATAATTTTGCTATTCTCACTTGGCTTTTCCAGCATCTTGCACCAGTAAGTCAAACTGATTTCTAGATACTTCATTTAATAATGTCCATGTATATAAGCAGTTTTGATTGTTGGAAAAATGTGTTGACATCAAGATGTTAATTAGATAAGCACAAATAATATATTTATCTCATTATGAACTGATCTTCATATTTAATGGGCTGTAGTTGCTTGCCTTCATTGCTGATTTTTTTTGAAAAGAATCCCAACACAAATAAATATTGCTCATAACACTTTTTAATAAGCAAAATTGAATAATTCTGTGCATTCTCATGAAATTACTTCAGTATTTGGGGTTTATTTTTAAAAATTTAGGTTGCTTGTCCCTCAGCTTCTTTTGCCATTCAGTTGAATAGTTCACCATTTACTTAACAGCAGCTGCATTATAGACTAGAGTTCTTCATTTATATTTATTGGAATATGAACAGTTTTAGATTGGTTTAAACTTCTGTTCTACTTTATCCACCATGAAATTGAATCCCAGATGGTTACAGGTAGTTTTTGACTTATGGCTGTTCATTAAGTGACTGTTTATAAAAGTATGATGGTATTGAATGGACAACTTCCCATCTGAACTTATACCACTGCAGCATCCCTGCAGTCATGTAATTGGAATCTGGGCTTTTGCAATCCATTGAAGATTGCCAAACTTTCTGCGATCATATGCCATTTGCAATGTTCTATCCCAGCTTCCTCAGAAAGTCAACAGGGAAGCTGGCAGGGAAGGTTGCTGCCACAGACTCACTCTGGTTCCTAGTGGGGTGGGGGCGAGGGGGTGACTGAAAAAGGTCCATCTAGACCCATTTTGGGACAGCTCATTTTTATCCCATTTCTACTCTCCAACAGAAATAACAGAAGGGTCGTCTGCCAGATTGATTTCACTCCCAGCGAGGTGGAGCTCCTTGGCAAAGCAGTCCTGCTCTCAGAGGCTGGCTGGAAAGATCCATGGCAAAAACCAAGAGGGATTTTAGTCCAGGGTGCTTGCAGCATGGAGCTCTTAGAGCCAGGCTGGCTCCCAACAGTTCATGCTTCAAGACTCTTGTGTGAAAATCTCACTTTAATCATGGATTTTGCCTATTAGATGGATTTCACCTAGTGCAGGCCAGAGGCCCTTTGTGAAGTTGCTACTCTTAAAGATGGTTGGAAAAAGCCCTTCTCCTCCCCCCTCCCCCCTCTCAGAAAGATCTCATTTGCTGGCTTTCTAGCCAGAAGGCCACAAAATTCAGTGTTTCTAAAGGCCGGCTGGAGAGCCAGAATAGCAATTGTTGAGCAAAGCAGTCACATGGGTGCCTCACTCAACAACCATCACAAATTAAGACTGTAATTAGCTATCTCCATTAGTTGTAGGTCAAGAACTATTTACTAAAGGATTTCCTCACATACTCTTCTTAGCAATTGAATTTGGTTAGCTTTATAAATTGCAATATACACTTAACAAAGTATGTTTTAGGATCAAGTCTGATACCAATTTTGTTGTGTCAGATGTATTTCTGTATTCATGTTATTTTAACTAATGTAGATACTGGTTTTATTCTCTATAATATATCCTACCTGTATCTGTAGGAGAATTTTCAAAGTGGCGTGATTTCAAATTAGCTAAATTATTTAACAAAACCATGTAAGATTTTTAACCACAGATTACTAAAATAGTACATCCCATCTATGTACTAGTATTTTAAATATCGAATTAGTCTCATTGTTCAACATTTCAAATCCCATTTTTTATTTGTCCTGCACCCTAACATTCAAGCATCAAGAATCAGAGCACTACATATTTTGTGTGCCTGATAAAGTTTAAATAGACATTTGGTACATTAATTGAGGTGGCTGTCGCTTTTATTAGTGCTGATAAAACTAATTCGACTACTTATTTCTGTACCATGACAAACAAAAGGATCACTTACCTTATCTCGGCTATTCACTAAGTCTTTCCCCTAATAGCCAACACCCTAATTTTATAACCTGATTATTTCTAGCCATCTCATAAAATCATGCAGCTTTATAGCCAGTATACAAAATAATATTTCAGTTGCCAGAGATATGTGATTACCTGCTAAGTGCCATTTACCATCTTATTCCTGATAGGATTATGCTTGAACCTTAGATTAAAAGGTTCTTGATAGAATATACTTATTATTTGGGAGTATATATGTTTCTGCCTCCCTTGATTTTGGTTACTTAAGCGTCAACAGACTCAGAATGCCCTAATTAGCTTGGAGGAAATATGATATTTTCTTAGATATTTTGGCTCAGAAGCTTTACTAATATCAACAGAAGGTATTTGTTACATGTACACAAAAGTGCAACACTGTTATTTTAGACATGAGAACTAAGATTCCTTGACTGTAGAATCACTAACTCTGTTATTAATGTTATAAACACAAATCAACATTGAGACAGCCTCCATAGAATCATTTTTGGGAGAAAGGCATAGTATAACTTAAATAGATTAAACTACTTTTTTAGATTTAGTACTAGTTTTAGAAACGGTACTATAAGCAGTACTAGTATCTGGCCAGAAAAAGTATTCAATATTTAGGTCAAAAGATCCATTTAATTTTTTTAGGCTTGAAAACCAAAGAAGGCTCCCAATTTTTAAACTATCTTTGTAATGATTAAGCAAAATAACTAGTCTGAAAGATTTACATTCTCACGTGGAACTATTACAATTCCATATTGGTTAGCACAATTTATTTTCTATCGCTTTAAAGTTATATCCAAATATTCATTGCTAGATTGACAGCTATGCAGTGTAAAAGCTTAAAACTTGCTACCTGTAGGTCCCAATTACAAGTTTTAGAAATTTTTTTAAAAATGTATTGTCTTCAAAATGTGTACAATTTGTTCAAACTATGTGGTATAATCAATACTGCTCAGATCAAATTATTTTGTTAATGTATTTCAGGGTTAACTTGATACGGTTTAAATTTTAATTTGATAGTATGTATTTTTTCATCAGTGTAATTGAATTATAGAAATTTGGAGAACTTGTAAGAAAAATGTGTACAAATAAAATCTATTGCTTATGTGAGATTATCCAAATGTGAAAAAAATTTAATGGAGGAGGGGGTATTGCATCAGATTCTAAAGGTTGCTTCAGTTTGTATATGGTTAAACCTTTCAGCAACTCCTTTAACCAAAAACTGTCTTTTCCATGAATTATTAGTAATGAGCAGTCCCAAGAAACTGAAGTTAGTGTGGCAGGTGGGAGATACGTATAAAGTTTATCATTTTAAGAAGTTGTCAGTGGACACTACTTTGCATTATTTAACCCCTTATATAGCAAGCTGGGGAACTGCACATAACTACCGAACAGCCTCTCAGGTTTGTGACTTTAAAGACCATATGTTGTGGGGAATACTTTTTTAACCAAAACATCTCCCATTCCTTGTGAGATAGTGCTTCTAATGTTCTTATTTTGCTGAAAAACAGCTTTGTCTATCAGAAATCAACCATAAGCAACATTAAGAGCTCCAACCAATTCATTAAAAGGATTCTACAATGATAAATGAAGAATGCAACTGACGTTGGTTTGGCAGGTGGGAGATACATATAAGGTTTAGGGTTTCCCTAAAGTGATCTTATTTAATGCTCCTCTATGAAGAATACTATTCTAAAGCCTCCCGGATAGATAGATTTCCATGTGTATGAAAATCAACTAGTTAGAAACAAAGCTGTTTCATAGTTTACCACCCTTTCTTCCAAAACACTATTTATTCCAGGATTTATTTGCAGCTTGCCTCCTTCTTCAAATTTTAATTTCCAAATTATAACTTTAAAATCTACAGTTTGCAGCTTTCTATATTAAATGATAAAAATATGTAAAAATAGCACCCCTGACCTCAACCAGTGAGAGCATTACCCTACTTCTGAAAATTGTAATTTTAAGTATGGCAAATACACACTTCACTTGGTGAACCTGGAAAACAACTAGTCCAAACATGTTGTCCCCAAACCATCTAATATGGTTTACATTTGTGATAAAAGGGACAAAGACTCATCCATCTACCTGTTTGACACCATCATCCTGAATTTTTATTTGAAATTCCTCACGTGATACCATAAAGCCTTCATACAACTAATCAAAAACCAGTGTTACTAGAACTTTCCTCCAAACCCACTGGGTATGTCTTAACATAATAGTGCAAAATTCACACACGCAAGTCATTTCTCTCTGTAGACTTGAGTGGTTCTCCTCTACAGCAACATAGTATTTCCACAGCTATTTTGGAGGTGTCACTAAGTTCTTTCAAGACAAAGCAGGAAAATCCTCGGGGTCATCTGGGTTTGGAGCAGCAATACGCATCTAAAAGGAAAAGCAAAACCAGATCAGTTGGATAAGAACTACATATTCGTTTACTAAGATACACATAATTTTGGCTTGGTTCTTTAAATTGTTGCATTAGTCTAAGTACTATTTATTGTTTATCCTAAATGTTTTAAACTATACATTTGATTAATATTAAGGGGATTTTTTTAGCTTTATTTATTCAACCCAAACTTTTGAAAATTCAGGGACTCAGAAATTATGTTCAATGGATCCAAGTAATTTCTTGGGTAGGAGTAAGTTTTGAGGAAATATTTTTTAAAATGCAGATTTTTCGGTACATCTACACATCCTGTGATTTCTGTTGCCTTCTTTTTGTCCACGGACAATGCCATTTTCATCAGGCAGCTGTATAAATTAAATTACAGTAATGAAGTAGAGATTAGAATTAGCATATGGTAATTACCATCACTCCTGGCCTTGGCCATGAGTTGTCAACTCTTCGGACACGCCCACGACCTCCTCGTGCTCCTCTGGCTCCTCTTCCAGGACGAGGCAGATTCCCAAAGTTAATGTCCAGTTGAGAAGTGATGTCATTTGCTGCTTTTCGGGAAAAGTGAGAATCATCCTCAAAATCTTCCTTCAGCACCTACAATAAAATGCATCCACGTTTTTTAGGGTTAAAACCAATACATCTTCAACTGGAAACAGTGCATCAAGAGCCAAATGATGCCTTTAAATTAAAAAAAACATGCCCTGGAAAAATAAAGGACACTAGAGAGACATTTTAAAGAGAATAGAACTCCCAAGAGAAACTGGGCTCCCTCTATGACTCATCTCACAATAAAGTGAAACAACACAAAAACCAGTCTCAAGAGATGGTGATTCTCCACAGACACTTTCTTTTTAAAAAGGCTCCTTGATTAAGCTAAAAAAGCAGCTGCTGGTACATGTCGACTCATTACTCTCATTAGTTGACTTTTAAGCACTGAAATTACTACACTAGCCAGCAAAACTTGAAAAATATGTATATTTCTCTAGTAACCTTGCAAATACTTTCGTGCATATATGTAAGTATGTGTATATGTATGAAAAACATCTAGAGGATTCTTCACAAATTCACCAGAGTGGAAAAGAAAGGATCAATTCATTCTAGCATTTATGGAGTCATACTACATAAATGCAGTTCTGTGCAGTTAATATATGCACACAGCTTCATTCTTTAAGGCAGTTTGGGTGAAATCCATTGTTTATTGTTTCTTTCTCTCTGCTGAACATCCTGCTTAATGAAAGAACATACTCAGCAGCAACTAGAAACTTAATCTGAACATGTTGGAAGAACCACAAATCAGAAAATCGGCATCAAAAATTCTTATTGCTATAAATGAATTACAAAAAAAACCCATTAAGACTGTTCCTGACTTTTCAAAAAAAAAGGTCTGTGATTGAGATAAGTTCTAGTAGTGTTTTTTCAATCTATTCAGTCTCTAGCTATAAATTTCAATTTAGTACATCTACACATGTTAACAGAGTTAAAAGGAAGAATGTTCTGAATTCTAAGGTAATACTTACATCATCTCTATATTTTGACTTATGAATTACCACTGCTTTGGAAGGAACAGTGGTTTCGGGCTTCCGGATGTTGAATTCGGGCTTTGGTCGATTTTGTTCTTGAAGATTTTTCCATTCATCCAATGTCATCTCTTGAACTATTTCATCCACTGGCTCTCCTTCAGCAATTCTAAGGGTTTATAGTTGTAAAGTAAAAAACCATTAGCCTATAAAATGCAGTGAGAGAAAGGTAGAATACAACTTAACTGAAAACAGCTTTTTTTCCCCACACGATGGGTTACCAAGCTTGTAGAAATGCAATAGCTTGCAGAACTTTTATCCAATGCTCCAATCAGTCATGTCTGCTCTCTTCAAACATATTCTAGTTCCTATCCACTCCGGATCAGATATTCAGTATTTGCAGTTCACCATATGATCAGTCTGCATCAGGCTATTTTTGTAGCCTTTTCCTCAGTAAGATGCTCCTTCCATTCCCCATTTTCGGGGCTTTTCTAAATATGTTTTTTTTCTCAACAAATTCCTTTGATAACAAAGTTAAAAGGACTTCGCTCCTATTATATTAAAAGGAAAATAAGCACTTTGAAACCAGTACAATTCTGGTTTAAGTTTCTGAAAGCATATGGGAACTCATAACAACATAAGTGCCATGGATGAGGGCTTGCTTATTCAAACATTGGTTGGTTTTGTCGACATAGCTAGACATAGAAAGTAAAGGAATTGGGTTACTTCCCGTCCTCCTCAGAATGCATCTTATCAAACCAAGGGTGTCCAACGTTGGCAACCTTAAGACTTGTGGACTTCAACTCTTAGAATTCCCAGTCCAGCATGACTTATCACTCTTTTCCTAGCCAGCTGTATACATTTCCTAACAAAGCAATTGTTGAAGCCAGATGGAGATCAGGCTGACCAAGATGATGAAGGAGATGTCACAGGACTACTTTGGAGCATATCAGATTCATTCATTCATTCATTCATTCATTCATTCATTCAAGAAATGAAAGCAATATAGAGGGATGAGCTGACAAAGGTCCATAACACATTGTGTTGCCTATAGCTTAAGTAGCATAGCACGTATAAATGTTTGCAACCTAAAATGTGGTTTCCTGCTAAACCTAATATCTGTTACTGATCAATGATAGTAAATTTAAGACTTAAATTTGGTTAGGAAATCTATACAGCTGGCCAGGAAAACCTGTTTAGATCAGATATCTGCTCTATATTTTGTTGGGTGTATATCAAAAATTATACTACAGTTTTGCTATCTGCTTCCTTCATCTTTTGAAATCAAATATGATTCAAAAATGCTCAGTCTAAACTGATTGTAGCAATCCTGGTGCATAAACTCCCTCATTTAGCAGGCTGAAATGTTTGGGTCTCCCATTGCACTCCTCTGGCGGCCTTCCTCAACCTAGATCCATCTAGAATTTTGAGCAACATAGATTCAAATTTTCACTTGGTTGCAACTCACTGGTTACCAAGGTAATCATTCTTTTTCAGACTAATATACTTCACAGGGGTGCTGTTAAGAGAGATTGGGAAGCCTCCAATACATAATGTACTTTAAACACTCAGAAAAAGATGTGATTATAAATGTAACAACTGAGTAAGCATGCTACTTAATTTTACTATAGCAAATTCAAGGTGTAGGATCAAGACCAGTCTCTATTAATGTTTGGGGTAGCTCACACTAGAGATAGATCCCTGTCTTGAAATAAATTCAAAATAGATGTTAAGTCTATTTTATTAGCTTGTCTGCCTGTCTCATACTCATGAATAAACAAGGTCAAACATTGTCAAACAAAAGAAGAATGAATCCATTTTTATTCCAAACTATGAGATCAATATATCCTGATAAATGCGTAAGTTTTCTAGAAAAGTATATTCAAGAACTATGCAACTCTACAGTGACTCTGGGTGATATGCAGTCTAAATTTAAAACATGAGAAGTAGACATTTTGCACCTATGGCAACAATTCTGCTACCTATTCAGTTCTAAATTAATTTATAGGAAGAACAGAGTTTTTCTTCTAGGGGTCTTGCTATTCCTTCTCTGAAATACTCTTTTAAAACCATATTGTTACCACGTAGAGTTTAATGATGGCAAAAAGGCAATATAATACAGACTAAAACAAAAATAAAGACTTCAAGGACTTGAAGGAATGAGATTTTTTTTTAAAAAAAATCAAGGAATATTTGTTTAAAATCTCATCCCTAATAGCTAGATTAACCTAGATATTAGGTTTTGTACTTTAGAAAATTACAGCCCACTAGTTGTTTGACAACATGTCATTACCAGCTGGCAAAGCCTGATGTTTTAAACCATGTTAATAACCACCTGGGTAAACCACAACATATTTTTCAATCATTCCAACAATTCCTAAAGATCAGCTGAAATTGTTAAAGCATTGTGATAATGCCCCAGGATCAATTCCATTTTCTAGTGGCCACACTGAGAACAGGTCCACTTGGCACACAGTTGGAATAAACTTCCAAGAAAAGGTCAGATCTTCTAATAGAGATTTATGAAGCAATAAAAGCCAGATTCTCAAACCAGGTCATACTTCATTGGAGGTTCTCCGTCGGGTGTTCCTGAGCTCTCTTCTGTTTCTCCAGTCTCTTCCATAGGAGCAGTCTGTTCCAGCTCACTGTAGAAATAACAAAGCACAGGTGAAATACAAAAACTACACTAGACAGGATTCTTCACACGACCTAAACAAAGACACAGTTCCTCACTTTCTCACATCATCAGACTGCGAAAGCTGCTTCAGAGTTTTGGGGTGGACTCATCGAACATGAAAGTCTGCAGGTAGCATGTTGCATTATGCACTGTATGAATCTCAGTGGAAGCATGTCATTAACTTAACAGAGGCTTCACAAATCTCATCACATAAAAACCCAGAAAATGCATGCCCATGCTCTTCCTCCTTAACCCATCTGTGTGGCACAAAGCCAACAAAGAGATACAAGCATTTAACTTCTGTCTCCGATCTTTTCCCAAGATATTTACCACTGACAAATATAGTCATTTTTCTATTTAAATTTCAATCATTTCGTTTTCCCACGAACATAGCATAAGCAAATCTTTACTTTTCCTTCATGGGTTACAAATCTTTAAAATGATCTGAGCTGGAATTTGAGAAAGCCATCTGTCTTCAAAGATTCAAGGTCAAGGGGTTTTTCCAACTCCTGCTTGAAAGAAGATTGAATGTGAACCCACACATACAAACATAACCACAAGGCTACATCCCTTTATTACAGGAACTTCAGGTTTTTCAGTGGAGCAAGACTCAACATGTCTGTTCCAAACAATTAAAGCTGAAGAAAGCACCCAAATGTTAGTTTCTTTCTCAGTTCTTATAATCTAAGACAAAAAAGAGACAGATGTATCTCAGCTCTGCCAAAACCCCTTGAAAAAGAGGCCTAGGGAAAAATAAATTCTGCACTGTTTACTGCAGCCAAGATTAGGCAAATAATTCAACATTAAAAAAACAGGCAAAACATGGTGGGGACAGGGCAAGTATAAAGGAAAAACTGCCTAAAACTCAAGTTCGATCTAAGGTGAGATAATTAAGGAAATTCACAAATAACAATTTGCTTCCTTTCCTTCCCCAATGGTTCTCATGGTGTTACATTACAAATCACCCTATACGTTTCATATTATTCAGATGTACATTGAAAACAATTTTTCAAAACAGTAGGAAAGAGACAGGGTACTTCTCTTCAGTCAGCATCCAATAGTTAAAATAAGTATCTTTAATGTTATGAAGACGTGCAAATGATGCCCTGGAAATTACTAACACATTTCTCATACCTCATATCATCCTTAGCAGTTCCCCAGTTACGTGGTCCACTTCCGCCCCTTTTATCTTCTGCACGGATTCCTCTGTAGATCGAAATTTCACTTGTCTTAGAAATTAAATCATGTATTTTCACGGAACTATATAGGTTTTTACCAGTTTGAGATCATTTCCCAAGCAAGTGTATGAAGTTCCACTCTCAGAATTCTACAGCCAACATTTAAGGATTCTGAGAGCTGAAGTCCATGTCTGGAGAGCATCCCCAAGAAGAAGAGCTATAAAAGATTAAATTCTACAAAAGTATCAGCATTCCCATCACATTTACTTACATTCCTTATTATGAAGCTATTATTTATTTTGTAAATATATAACCCACTTTTTTGACCAGCTGATTTTCCAGGACAGCAGCCAACGGTTATTAAAAAGTTTTACATATTAACAAAACAAATACATGAAAAAAAGAAGTTAGAAGTTAATCAATTACAAGTCATAGAACAGCAAAGCCAATTTTCATGCCGAACTCCTGTATAAATATTTTGTTTGTTGACAAAAGGATAAAACATAGGGAGCCAACCTCATATTTCTTAGCAATGAACTCAAAGATTGATTTAAAAATGACAAATGCACATACAAAGTAGCACTTACGTTTTGTCACTCCCGCTCTGCCGGTCAAATTCCCGCTTCCCTCTTTGATCAAAGCCATTGAAGGTCCTGTTCATACTACCACCTCTACCTCTGCCCTGCAATCCGCCTCTTCCTCCCCCACGACCTCTCATTGGCCTTTCCCGATCAAAGCGCTCCATTGGTCTGAAAACAAAATGGATGATCCTTCTTTAGTTGTGTACTAAATCGAAGATAATATTATCACACCTTGGTCCTTAAATCTGTTGTCATTATCTAGAATAATGAAAGTCATTTTCAACAAGCTGTGTCAAAATTCCAAATGCAGCACTGAACAAGTTTGTAATTTCAGTTCATTGGGCACTTGAGAGTCTCCGTAGGTTAAAATCTTAACACTAGAATATCCATGGTACATTTACAGGGAGTCCTCAACTTATGACCACAATTGAGCCCAAAATTTATGTTGTTAAGTGAGAAATTTGTTAAGTTTTGCCCCATTTTACGACTTTTCTTGCCACAATTGTTAAGTGAATCACTGCAGCTGTTAAACAAGGTTATTAAGTGCATTTGGTTTCCTCATTGACTTTGCTTGTCAGATGGTCACAAAAGGGGATCTCATGACTCTGGGACACTGCAACCATCATAAATATGAGTCATTTGTCAAGTATCTGAATGTAAATCACATGACCATGGGGATACCACAACAGTCATAAGTGTGAAAAATGGTCATAAGTCACTTTTTTCAGTGATGTTGTAGCTCAGAATGGTCATTAAATGAATTGTTATTAGGTCGAGGACTATCTATATGGAAGAGCAAGAAATAAATAGCCCTACTTCTACATTAAACCACAGATAATAATAAAAATAATAGACGTAGATGCCAATTTTAAAGAAAGATTAAACTACTAATTATGCCAATTCCAAAGCAGCTCCCAGCTCAGAATAGCAGACTTCTATCATTAAAGCTTTCAACCCTATTACAGAATCTCAGATTTGCACAATCTCAAATGTAAAATTTTCCATGTATAGAGTTTATGTTCCTGTTTACAGGAAACTAGATTCATGGCATTCAATTTATTGCATCTTATAATTGTAGTCAATGATTTATATTCTGTGTAAATGGCTTCTAACGTGTTAAATTTAGCTTAAACCTTAATAGTGATGTTTAAATTTTAAGTAATAATACATTTTATAATTTCATAAGCAATTAATGATACATTAGAAAATTGTAATCTTCCTGACAACATTAGATCCCTTGTTTAGTTTGTATTGTAGTTTATATTTAGTTTGTAATCTTACAGTTTCAATTTACCTTGATGTACCTTTTACATGTCTTTTTAGCAGATAATCCTGCAGCCATGACCAGTCATTCAGCAACCATTCAAAGTCATGACAGCACTGAACAAGTGGTACTTATGACCGGTCCTTGAAATTCCAGCTGTTGTAATAACCTTGCTGTCATGATTGTGATATTTGGTTAACCAGCTTGTACTTAGGACAGTTGCAATGTCTCATGATTATGTGATCACCAAGGTCACAACTTGTTCCCTTAAGTTGCCCCAAGAAAGCCCACTAGGGACCTCATACTTCATAGCACCTGCTTGCTCACACTCCACAACATGCACCTCTGGCCCTCACTGACCCACATACATTCCATAGCACCCATCCATGATTTCTAGCCATTGTCTCTAATACCTGCCAGCATCCTTCACTCACACTCTGCAACACTCACATGCTCCTTGTATGGGGTTCCAACCTCTTCCTGTTTAACAACCTGTGAAGTCCTGGAATTACAACAGCAACTGCTGGAATTGTTGTCAATAAGTAAAGCAGTCACACGACATCGCATGATAAAAGTTCTGGTCCCAATTGCTGTCATAACCAAAGGACCATCTGCATTAACTCTTCATATTGTTAAAAAAAAGTTTAATTTTTCTTAGTAACAGATTTTACATTTTCCAAAATTACAATGTATAATAAATCCTTCAACAATACATACCTTTCTAGTATAAACTCTGCTTGTCTTTCCATTTCATGAGGACAGTATTCCCTGAAAGGTTTCCATTCAGCTTTATCTTGTTTTATCTCTGTACCTCGGTTTTCATTCCAACCTTGTTGTTCTCCCCTTTTTGGAGCTCGCTTTTGGCCTGTGGAAAACCAATATATTTAGATTAGTGGCATTAATTACATTTAAAACAGATGTAATTTCCTCGTGTTTACTTTAATCACCCAATCCTATTGCTTTTGTTGCTATTTTCTTTCTGTCCCAATCAATATCTTAGATCATAAGGCAGCTAAAAGCAGCAAATATACCGAAGTGATAGAGAAGTTGCTTGGAAATTCCAATATTTAACAACAAAATCACCATTATTTATCTATTGCTGAATCAAATAACTCTAAGTTCACTATACAGATAGTCCTCACTTTAATAATGAAAACTGGAACTGGAATTTTTATTGCTAACGAATGCAATCATAAAGCATGACTGCCTTCCTTAGCATTAGCAATCCCGCCAGTCCCTTCTGCTGTTGTTAAGTGGGGTGCATGTGTTGTTAAGCATGGATCTCCTTGCAACTTCCCACTGGCTTCCAACAACCAAAGACGTTGGAGAAACGGGCAGAAACCTGTAAGTCCCAAGCAGCTCGCAAGTAGGCCAGTAGGCTGATAAATGGGTGCTGCTGAGTGGAGAGGGAACAGTGGGGGATGTGCAGCTCAGGGACATGGGTTGAGAAGGGTTCAGGAAGGATTCAAGAGGGTATGCAAGTGCCAAAAGAGGCGTAGCACAAGCACATCGAATTTCAAGGATAGTGAATAGGGCTTATGTAAGTAGCTGGGGAGGTAAGGCATAGGTGCAAGGCTTGGAGTGGGTGTGCAAGGTGCATGAGGGGTCTGTTTGAGAAGGGTGCATAGGGATGTGCAAGTAGGTGGGAAGGCATGGCAGGAGCACAGCCAGGCTGGTGAAGAGTGCACAAGGGTGGCATGGGTAGCATGGATGACTGTCAAGATGCTCTATGAGTGCAGAGGTGTTGGGAGAGACTTAACTAAGTGACCTGTGAATTCCAGCCTTCTCCATTGACTTTTGTTTCTGGGAAGCCGGCAGGGAAGATGGCTAATGGTGAATCACATGACTATGGTATACTGCAACTGTCATAAGCATGAGCTATTGCCAATGGCTCAGATCATGATCACATGTCCATGGAGATGCTGGGATGGCCAGAATTTTAAGTAGCAGATGCAACTACTACTTATTCAGCACCATCATAACTTCAAGAGGCCACTGAATGATTAGTCACTTAATCAAGGACTACATTTTTTTTCCCCTAGAAGAGAAAATAACAACTTTGATCAGAAACAAAGAGGTCTACCGTGCTAGATTAAAGCAACACATGAACGTTTATGGAACATTCAAGAACATCACTGAATGTGCTGACATACTATACTCCCAAATTACACTGATCAATGAAACAAAACTCTCAAATCAACTTTAGCCCAACACTCAGAGCATGACTGGATACAACTATTACAACGGTACCTGCTGTTTCTGGAAAAAAACAACAACTCTGCACTATAAATTTTAGTGAATCTGGTTGCCCAGCTGATACTAATATTATCACACTATATATATATACTTTTAACTTATAGCAAGATTCCATAATTCTGATAAACACTGAAAGGTAGTAAGCATTTTTTCCAAGGTGCAAACAAACATTGTTATGCCCAAACAAAATCACAGTCTCTTTAAGACTGATGTTACAGGAGGACATTTGCAAAAGGAATTAAAGGGCTGAAGTAAACAAACTAAGTGTTAAAAATAAAGAGCACCACTGCACCCTGACAGTTATCAAAACCCCTTTATCAATTCTGCTTATATTAACCAACTCAAGACTGAACTGCACTAAAAAGTTTATTTGAACAGAAGTTAGGAAATATTCCAAGGTGTTATTCAAATTAAATTACTATTAGAGGTTCTTTTAATTTGGGTTTCCAGAATTCAAATTTGGCATGTAATCATTGAGCTTGAAGCTTTGCAAAATCATCATGTTGAATGAAAGGATGAAGGCAGAAACACATGGTAAATAACCTGACCAAAGTTTGTCATTCGTTTCTTTCATGAAGGAAGTTTACAAAATCCAATTTACTATATTGGTGGAGATTCCAGACAGCTATTATTAGAATGGAATAGTTAAGGTCCAAACAGGATACTTCAACACAAGACATTTATACAGACTCCTACCTACACCAATCAAGCCACTTCCTTAGAACAAATGAAGAACGCAGAAGTGGATGCAATACTAGAATATTTTTGGAAGTAAATTTAATTTACATTTAAATTGAGCTAAAATGTGATATCAATATGACTGTTCTCATATAGTTCATAATCACCTCCTGGAAAATTCCAATTTGCAATTTTTAGCTTAGAGCTCAAGCGGTACACTTCTGCCCCTGCTGGGCCATTTCTTAGTATTGCTTTTAATAATAACCCATTAATGAGCTCTAACTATGATTGCAGTACTATATACAACTTGACAAAGTATCTCAGTGAATAAATATATGGAATTATGTTACGCAAATGCTACTATTGTATCCTTTTATTCTTTGGATTTTTAATTTTCATATACATTTGTTATATTTGTATTAAAAGTCTTCTTCTGATATTGTTTTGCATTCTATTGAGTTAATTTTCATTTACATTTTAGCTTCAACAAACACAGCTGTACTCTGATCTATTGCCTATGTAACAGAAGATTGTATTTGTTTAATTGAGCATGCCATTTGCTACAGAACCACAGGTAGTTCTCAACTTACAACAGTTCATTTAGTGACTGTTTGAAGTTACAATGGCACTGAAAAAAGTGACATGACCATTTTTCACACTTATCACCATAGCAGCATCCACATGGTAACATGATTTACATTTGAATGCTTGACTCATATTTATGACAGCTGCAGTGTCCTTGGGTCCATGATCCCTTTTTGTGACCTCTTGACAAGCAAAGTCAATAGGGAAACCAGATTCATTTAACAACTGGGTTACTAATTTAAGAATTGCAGTGATTCACTTAACAAAAGGTGGCAAAAAAGGTGGTAAAATGTGGCAAAGCTCACTTAACAGATTTCTCACTTAGGAACATAAATTTTGGGCTCAATTGTGGTCACAAATTGAGGGCTATCTGTATATTTTAAAACTAAATGATCGTAGAACCATATCAGAATTATATGTAATCAATTCTAATAAAATATGCTGACATTAAATATAAGAGGCAAACTTACAGTTCTTAGTTTTAATATTAGCTTTTTTCTTCTTTTTTTCAAAGAATTCTATTTATATGCTGATGTTCATTATAGTTGTTATTTTAATATACTGTTTTGATGACTATAAGCCAGATTGAATCTACCATGAGGTGGGATATATGTTTTGTAATAAACAAATATTTTCATGAATGATGAAATTACAAAATATCAACATTTGCATATAAATTGAACACTTCTAGTCCATGAAGGATCATTTATTCATTAAAATATCCTTGCATCTACTATAAAATTAAAGCAACATATTGGGAATATAAGCCCTATATATTTTATATTACAAATAACATAAAACCCTAGAAAACCTTGAAACCAGCAGACTGAGTTAAAATTTCGCCTTAGTCATGAAAGCCAGCTGGGTGACTTGGAGCCAGTTACTGTCTCTCATCTCAACACCCCTCAAAGGGTTGTTGTTGTGGAGAAAATAGGTGGAGGAAGTATTACCGGTAGGTATGTTCACCGCCTTGAGTTATTTATAATCATAAAGGTAGAATATAAAATAAATAAAATTAATTAAACCTAATTTTATCAAATGTCAATTCAGAAAATATTATCTTTTCTTTTCCTATAAAAACATCATCTTAAGTTTAAGATCACACAAATACCCTTTTTTTCCTGTTTCTCAAGTTGATTTCTGAGAAAAAAAAACAGATGTACCAAAAGCAATTTTACAAGCTAAGGAAAAATAAGAGCAAATCAACTAATGTTCATTATCTACAAGAAACTCAATCTTTCTCGGCTTTGATAGATGGTTTCAATTTGGAAACCAAGAACAGTAAGACATTGTACACTGAAAAATGAAGGAATTATATGTGCATTGTGACATAGTGTACATTTTTATAAACCCAAAACAACTCTGAAGACAAAGTGGCTTTATGACCATTTTTACATTACCTCTGGAAAAATATAATTTGTGACAGGAAAGCAACTAGTTTATTTACTAGTTTGGATTTGAGAATTCTTGAAGAATAAAAACAAATGTAAGTGTGTGATGCATTATTTAGACTGTCTTGCCTGCAAAAATTTGTGAAAAATTCATGAATTGCCAAATAATACAGGCTTGAGACAACAACTGCAGAAACTTTACCAAATCAAAATAATTAGATTTTTATGCCTCTACACAGAATCATTAGAAAATATTTTGTAGTAACATGATAGATTCCAGTACATGAAGTTATCAACTTGTACATTTAAAGAATGCAAAATTAAATCTACACAATTATAATTCATCAATCCATTTATAAGAAGTCTTTTACCTGGGCTAATTAGCTTTCAAAGATAAAGAATGAAATAGGTTGTCTGGTAGGAGTTGCTAATGCTTATCAGCCATCAGCTCTTTTGTAGGATTGCCTGAGCAACCTTCAGCCTGTTTCTGCCTTAAAACATCTATTTCAACCCTTTTAGCTATTCCCACAAACTTACATTCAGGAATGTCCAATCTTGGCAATTTTAAGACTTGTAGACTTCAGCTCCCAGAATTTCCCAGCCAGCCAGTTGAAGACCACAAGTCTTAAAACTTGCCACCCCTGCTCTAAACTTTAATCTTGTGCATTTTGTAGACTCTTAAAAGCCACAAAGGTGATGCTGGGGAGGCTTAATGAAGCCTTCATTTTGTTGTAGAGACCATAAACTCTCTTCCTACAGAGCCAAATATCCATATACTATTCAAAAGATGGTCAGACGCTGACTGGGGGAAAATATGCAGTTCTGCTGACTTGAGATACTGTGGTTTAGACCAAAATGTGCACATATCTTAAAGAAGAGCCTGTGTTCTTATTCCTTATTTGTTCATGTTAGTTTTGGCTCAATACCCGGAAACATAAGAACAAAAAGAAACTGCTAGTTCAGGTGTATCTTTTAAGTAATATACCTCAATTTAATTTCCACAGTTATGAAACTTACTAGAGCTTTGGATAACTTGAAATTCAAAGGATAAAAGGCCATTTGGATTGCTTGAGGGTGCAGATGTCTCATCTGTCTGCAATTCCTTAAAGTAGCTGTCATTTGGTCTACTGTATAGAGCCAGTTTAGTGTGATGGTTAAGGTGCTGGACTAGAAACCAGGTGACTAAGGATTCTAGGCCTCCCCTAGCCATGAAAGCTGGTTGGGCGACTTTGGGCCACTCTCTTTCTCAGCTTAACCCACCACACAGAGTTATTATCACTGTGGCTAAAACAGGAGGCAGGAATAATGGTTTTGTGTGTGTGTGTGTGTGTGTGTGTGTGTGTGTGTGTGTACACACTATAAAAAATGGAATACTAATAAGTGAGTTGTGTTTAGTTTTAAAAACTGCCAACAGGCATTTACATCCTTCAGAAGCATCTTTTCCCTATCAAATCTAAACAAATGTACAGCCCTACAAATTACTGTAGTTCTGTGATAGAAATTCAGTGCTGCCATAATTATTTCTGTAAGAGGATAGGGCAGCACAGTGTTCCTTTCTTCTAAAACCAAAGCGCTTTGGATTCCCCACCTCAGTTTATCAGTGCTTCTTGTAATTTCACCAATTATTGCCATCCACTATGCATCAGGAGAGTCCTAAGAGTGACATAATAACTAAGAACTATGGCCTGTGAGACCACTACTATAGCACTAAAGGCCTCGTGGAGATGAAACCACCTCATACAGGCCTATAAATATAATCTATATGGAAAGTCCATCTTTGGTAATATCTCTGAGACTTTAAAGTATGTGTGTGAATTTAGGTAGTCCTCAACTTATAACAGTTCATTTAGTGACTGTTCAAAGTTACAAAGGTACCGAAAAAAAAGTGAATTGTGACTGTTTTTCAGTTATAGCCTTTGCAGCATCCTCAAGATCATGTGATCAAATTTCAGACAATTGGCAACTGGCTCCTATTTATGACTGTTGCTGTGTCCCAAGGTCATTATTCCCTTTTGCGACCTTCTGATAAACAAAATCAATGGGAAAGCCAGATTCACTTAACAACTGGGTTGCTAACTTGTCGACTGCAATGATTCACTTAACAACTGTGGCAAGACAAGTCAGAAAATGGGGCAAAACTCACTGAAAAAATGTCTCGGCATAAATTTTGGACTCAATTGTGATAGTAGGTCAAAGTCACACTACCTTTATATAAAAAATACAACTCATTTCTGTAGTTCGTAAGGCACTCAACACTACTAAGACTATACACTGTGGTTCCCACGAGTACAGTAATTCAGGTTCAAGCCGCTGGTATCTGGATACAGTAATAAATACTTAGGAATTTCATTGGTCCAGATAGCACTATGTTTCATTAATAAATAAAAATGGAAGAGAAAACTAGTACCCAAACTATTTCTGGCATATTTTTCATGGTACACAACCTGCTACTTGACTTTTAACGTTTAGTTTAGTTTGTCATTGCACCTCTTACAACAAAATCAAACACCATCTTCAGTGCATATCATGACCATGAAAATAAACCCAAACACACATCCTTCACACTCCCCAATCGAACCGAAATCCCCAACTGGTTTCATTCATATATTTTTTTAATGATAATTCACTGGAACACCGAATGACTCCAGGAGATTAGTGAGAGAAGGGTGGGGAAGGCTCTGGCTCTCAAGACGGGAAAGAGAGTTTTAAACAATGATTCAATGAATGAACGAATCTTCATTCATCATTTAAAAAACATCAAAAGTATTGTAAAATTGTTTCCACTAAGATGACATCCCTTTTCCGGTTGGGTTTAAGGCTGCTGGGAGCCCCGACCAGTTCATAAGTACCCGCGCCTTGAAAAGAGCCACAACCCCGCTTTGGTGGAAAGCGCCTTTCCGCTGATGAAGCGATGGGCGGGGTAGGTTTCGCTATTTGGTGGCGCCGACTAGCCCGGTTAATTACATCTGAAGGCGGAGGCCGAGCACAACGGCAACTTAGAGCCGCCCTTCGCTTTCAGCACATGCAACACCTGCAGTAAACGCCACTGGGAAAATAAATATATATGTATCTCGGGCCAGACGCCACAATAGCTCGCGCCTTTACGCGGGGAAGTCGCCCCGGCCCGCGCAGCGAGAGGAACCACGAGCTAAGGCAAAGCCAGCAGGTGGCTGCTCCGCCCGCGTCCCTTCCACTCCGGTATTTTCAGGCAAGCACCACCGACGACTGACCGAAAGGCAGAAAAAGGAGGGAAGAGCGCACGTGCGCCCGGGCTCTGCAAAGGGCCAGGACCGGGGCGAGCGCGAGCCCCCAATCCAAACGGCGACTGCCCGTCTCCAATACTTCAAAAAAAAGAAACCCCTCATAAACCATTTCTTGTTATTCCCTTGCTCGCATCGCTTTGAGCAGACTGCTTTAACGAACGCCCAAATTTAAGTGTGCCTTGGAGCAAATTGCCTGTGTTAAGCCTGCCGGTCGCCGCTCATTACCTAGAAGGGAGTTTCGTGGGAATGAATGAGAGTTGCCGGGGTAAAAAGGAGCTTCTAATGCTGCAATGCGAGTCACCGACTCTACGGGCAAAAGGGGGAGACTATCAAAGCAGGCTTGTTTCTAGAAGGGAGCCCCGCCGGATTCGGTCTGCACCACTGGCCGCTTTCCCACTCCCAGCAGCATCCCCTGCTTATCACACCTCCTGGTCCACGCAAGCCCCCCTCCCGCTCCATACCGGGTGCTGGGGGGCTCTCCGACTGCAAGAACGGGGAGCCTCTTCGCTCCTTCTGGGATTCTCTTTTGATAGAGGTGGCGGCAGCGACTCCTCCGGGGCCAGGTTTTCTGCCGGTTGAAAAAGCCGCTTCTTCGCGCTTCTTGCTCTGCTGCTTGCGCTGCTCTGCCTCCCGGAGGATGTCGAAAGGGTCGGATTCATCATCGAGCAGCTGGTGGAAGCGGTTGGCGACGGCGCAGCCAAAGCTCTCCTGCATAGTTGTGGCGGCGGCCACGGGGCTGGCCAGCGCGCCTTTCATTGTCGTGGTGCCCGTCAGCCGCCGCCGCCGCCGCAGCAGCACCCACCCCCTCCCGAATGCGACAGAAAGAAGCAAGCTTTCTTCAGTACGGCCCAAATAACCACGCCATGACCACTCGCCCGCCCCGTCCGACTGCGCTACCAATCGACGCGCCACCAATGCTTCCAGCCCTGCCTGAACAACCAATCCACAGCTCCGCTTTTTATCGTCCTACCCAATAATGAGCCTCACAAACGGGTAGAGACATTGACCAATCAGCATCCGGAATTCTGCCTCACTCAAGCAAAGAAAACATGGGATCCCCACCTCTCAACAATTTCCCACGCCGCTAGTCGATGACGTAGAGCGTCTGTGGCGTCACGTGTTAGAGCCTGGAGTTATTAGGAGAAAGGGGTTTGAGTGCTGCTTGACTGCTATGCTACACTGAATCTAACACTGAAACATCAGTGAATCACTCTAAAATGAAGAAGCTGTGACTAGTCCAATGGCTGAAGATGATCTTGAATCTGATGGGTGTGCTATGTGAGCTTCGTTGTTCACTTTGCAGACCCTTTATTACCCAAACTAGGTAATATTTCAACCCTGAGCTACAAATGTTCTCTTCTATTGATCTTCAATTTCTCTGGTTTTAGTTAAATGCCTTTAACAATTACATTGCACCCTGACTCCATGTGCATATGGACATATTAATGTTCAAGTGGGAAGAGCAAAAAATAAATATTGTGTTAGAAACAGATTAATTCCAAACGTTGTGCAAGCTGTTCCCAAATTTATCATTTTAGTTTAGTTTATATGCCATCTCTCTGTCAAGCATTTTCTTACTAAAATATTATGCTGTTACTATTTCAAGTTTTTACTTTAGGACTTCTCTATTGTTACATTGGCAAAGTAGAGTCCATATCCGTCCCTCAAACTAATCAAAAGCATTTCATGGTATTTAATTTTGGACCTAGCAACAATGTTCAATAGTTTTTAGCCATAATATTTATTTTATCTGAAATGATACTGAAAACATACTTAGCTTAAAACTTTCCAGATATAGACATTATGGCAACTGAATACTGTACACATGTCCATGTATTTTCCTTGGCGATATTGAAGAGGCTTGTATTCCTTTTTCCCAGGTTTGATCAACTGATCAATACCAGTTTATTGTACAACTTTTTGAGATCAGACAAGACCAGTTAGAAACTTAAGCTAAATATCCTCTCTTTTGTTATGTTAACTAGTTTGGATGAGATTTATTCATTTATACAATTAAACCTCAAATTGAAAACTTGCTGAGAGGAAGGGGTTTCCATTAAAGACACTTTTGTGCATGCTTCTTAAATCTATGTCATTTTGTATGAATGTAAAAATATGCATCAGGCTTCTTGGCTCTCCCAAACCAACAAGATGTGGTTTTGCCATCTTGTCCAACACTTCCTTCAGTTACTATGGAGAGAGCCAGGAAGAACAAAGTTCTCAGGGAGTATTAAAAACTTGTCAGACTACAAAATCAACCCCAGGTCATTTCACTGAATTGTGAATGAGAGTTAAGGAAAGCACCTTCCTACTGCTATTGCACCAATATCATGGCAACATATCTGACTGCACCTATCAACACAATATTTTCACTTGCTTTACTGCTTCTAATCTGACACACCCATACATTTCCTTGATCTTCCCAGAAGCATTAAAAATACTAGTTGATGGAATTATTTGGGATGTGCCCATTATACCTGAACTATGACAAATTGTAGTATGTTAAACAGATTTTATTATATTTTTATAAAATAAGATTATATAATTATATCCTGCCCTTCTGATGTTAGCATGTAAATCACAACAGTTATCTGCAACCAAAATCATAATATAAAAATGAGTTTTTAAAAAGAAAAATAACACACACATTATATGTGTGTACTATACACTCACGCACGTGCCTTCCTAAACAAAAAGTGCAAGCTGAAAAATTATCAACAGAGGCATGGGCAGGGTGGGGAAATGTATGTCATGGCATGACGAGACAAAGTACATAATCTACCTATCTGCATCTGAAATCAAATACAAAAACAGTGAGATTTGCATCTTGGTGTCACTGCACGTACATGATTTCTTCATCATTGTGATCACCTGTAGATCTATTAGTGTGGGGTCCTTGATGCTCTGAACTTAGTTTTACTGCAGCTCTTTCATTACTAAACTAGGTTAACACAATCAACATTAGTAGAGAGTGGGGTTTGGTCCCATTTTATTGCCTTGTCAGTGTTGGTGGGAGTGGTTTGATTGTGCCTTGATTGGGCTTTTGTTTATTGTTAGCTTGTTTGTCTGAATTGGTAGTTCTTTGACTGGGATATCGTTTGCTTGATCTTGGTCTGTTAATGTTGGTGTTAATCTCTGCTCATCTGGGTGTTGTTTACTGATGAGATGATTTGGTCTTTTTGTTTCTTTTTTGGCATTTTGATTGTCTTTTGAGTGGTATACACAAGTAGATGTTACTTGTCTCTACTGTTGATGGATGAATTGTCAGAGTGCCAAGTTTACAGGAATTCTCTAGGATTTTTTTTTTACTTGGTTTAGGATACTGTTTCCCATTTGAAACTATGGTTACATCTGTTCATGAGTTTTTATACCTTCTGTTGGTTGGCATTCATAGTTGCGGCCTGCTAGTCTTCTGTCTATTTGTCCTACATACTGCCTGTTGTATGCTATTAATGTGGAGGACTCATTGTTACCCCCATTTGGAATACACACATATAAGGGGCAAAATTACAACCAGGGTTGTGACTGCCATTTTTACTTGTCTGCAGACACCTCTGCAGCATATTTCTAAAATCAGTTGGAGAACAAGTGGTAAGTCTCCATCTCCTGCTTTTAAGCAACTGTAAGGCATGCTTGCCCATTATAAAAAATAAAATGGTACAATAAGATGGGTCTAGCAAGGCAGTTTTAATCATTCTATCTTTTTAGAAAAAAATAAAGCCTTTTCATCCAATAGTAGATAGCAGGATTAATGTGATAAAAGATATCAATAAAATGTTCAGGAATAATTCCTTACGGCTTCAAATCATTATAAAAACTGAAGTTGCTCCAAAGCATGTAAGTAATCATCATAGTATTGGCAAGGCAAACTTTAATATGATTCTGCAAGCACCCAACTAACTTTTCGACTGTTTTCATTCTGACTCAAGTTGAAGTTTCCAAACATCCTGCAAAAACGGTTCCAAACAGAACACATTCCAATAATCCAATTTTTACATAACCAGGGCATGTGTCATCATGGCTAGATCTTCCAGATATCGACACATTCCAAAGAAGATATTAAATATGCTTGGATGAGAAAGGATAAGTGTGGACAGCTGAGCTTTAAAAAGTATGTCAAGCCTCTGACGGCAAAGACTGGGTAATGGGCAGGTGTCAAAATCACTTTACTCAAAAGACTTCGCTTCAGGCGTTTTTTCAGGCTCTTCGAGTAAACAGAACAGCTTTTGAAGTTGCAATTCGTGTTTGCTGTTCCCGCATTCTGCTCTTTAAATGCATCA
Organism: Pseudonaja textilis; assembly: GCF_049901715.1. Taxonomy (NCBI): domain Eukaryota; kingdom Metazoa; phylum Chordata; class Lepidosauria; order Squamata; family Elapidae; genus Pseudonaja; species Pseudonaja textilis. Next base: position 199,104,431 of record NC_141991.1, on the reverse strand, counting down.
CATGATTAAGAGATCACATGGTACACCGGCGCAGCGCGCCTTATAAGTTGAGCTCGAGGGATCTTTGCCGAAGCCTGGGTCCAAACATCTGCTGCAAAAATAGGTTTGCGGTACATTTTCACTACCACCAAAAGAGATGCTCCCTCCAGCCAGCCAACTCCCACCACTCATAATCAGACCGCTCACATGGGGAAAGATGGAGGCCGGCTTTGATTAATACCGGTGACCCGCCTTCCCAGGCAATTTTCGAATTCTGTTGGCTAGTATCGTAAAATGTCAGCCAATGGATGGACCCGAATACCCCGAAGCCACGCCCAGCACGTCTTTTTTCTAAGCGGTTCGCCTTTCGACCGAGGGTAGTAGGCTCTGCCTTTCTTAATTATTGGCTGGGAGGGGCTGCCACTCCAATGACGTGTGCAGCCGATTCGACGATTGGTTCCGCCCAGGCGCGAAATGTAACGCGGGAAAATCTAGGGCTCTGTAGCGGTGGTCGAGGGTTACCGCTGCCGATGGTGAGAAGCCGCGATTGCTTCAGGCAGCCGGGCAGAGACTGCACGGGGTTGGCATCTGCAGGAAGGAGTCTTCCTGTCATGCACACCTGAGGCGTTCCTATTCGGCCACCAAAGGAAACAGCCAAGGGAAGCACCCGCCCGGAGGTACAGGCGGTAGCAGCGACCCGCGGATCGAGAAGCAAAAGAATCTCGGACCGACGCAGCATGTCTGAGGTGCCGGGCCCTCCGCCCGTTATCGTGTGTCCGGGAAGCTCCCCGAAGCGCGTCTTGGTCTCGGTCATCAAAACCACCCCAGTCAAGCCGCCGCTCGCCAGCAGCGAGGATCCCGCCCGCATGCCCGTGCAGCCGCCGCCGCCGCCACCTATCCCTACCAGCCCGGGCTTCAGCGACTTCATGGTCTACCCATGGCGCTGGGGGGAAAACGCGCACAACGTCACCCTCAGCCCGCCGCCCGCCGCCCCTCAGCCTCTCCGCGAGGGAGGAGGTAACGGCGGCGGGCTCCGGAGCGCCGTGGTGCGCTCCGCCGGAGACGACGAAGAAGCGGGAAGCCCCGACAGCGGTACTGGGAGCAACGGGCACTTGAAGGTGAGTGAACCCGAGAGACGGGTGGGGTGGTGGGAAGCGACGGTGGAGGGGGAAAAGGCTTCGGTTTAAAAGGAACCTTATTTGCAGCCCGCGGGCCCCCGCCCCTTCGCTCCCCAGCAGCGTCTCGCGGGGCTGCAGTTGTAAGTCATTTCCGCGGGTGATTCACCCTGCCGATGACGACACCTCCGCGCGCCAAAAACATCCTTTTCTTTAAATGTCGGCCGCGCGCGCAGGACGCGCCGGCGAGGCAGGTGGCGCGGGCGCTTCTCGCGCCCTTGGCCCTCCCTCCCTCCCTCCGCACTCCTCTGGTTTCCTTTCGGTTTCTCCCGAGCTCGTTTCATTCTGGGTGGATGCGTTTTTCTCCTATAGGGTAACTAAAATGTGCGGTAGTTGAAACAGGCTGTTAAAAGCCCCCTCAACATTCCCTCTGAAGGGGAAAACAAGAGCATCTTAGGTAAGACAGACAGTGCTATGTCAAGGGTTTTGCAGGTTCCTTAGCATCACAAAAACCAACGTAGGTTTGTATGTACAGCGCCTTCAATGGATAAGAGCCCCCTGAATTAGGAGTGCATCCCATTTAATGCTCTAACTAACTCTTTATGACTTAAGAAATATCTTCCCTATCACACGCTCTCTATATAGTACTTTTTTGAGGGGGTGTAAATCATTGTTTTAGATTGATTTAGATTGATTCAGTTTTTTTAATTTACTAGGATGGGATTAGAAGAGGCCGACCAAGAGCAGAGACAGTCCGAGATCTAATAAGCGAAGGAGAGCATTCATCTAGCAGAATACGTTGTAATGTCTGCAACAGAGTTTTTCCAAGAGAGAAGTCTTTGCAGGCACACAAAAGAACTCATACTGGTAAGTGGACTGGATAAACAATATCTCTTATTAGACCCACTACTTTAGAGTGAATTATCAAGCAACAACTTAGTTCTGGATATGCTGTAACCCTCAGATTTTGAATAAGATGGGATTTGACAGTGAACAATCGTGGATGAGAAGTTATTCACTTCGGGAGACTAAGATCTGCATTGCCCATGTTATGTTTTGTTACACCTTGAAATAATGTGAATTGGGATTAGGATGTTATGGATTGTGTTTTTCCATTGATAGGGAGAAGCAATAATCCCATGAATTCTTAGTTTCTTAGAGTTTTCAGCTATTAAAGAGCTAGCTAAATACTTATAAACACTATGGTATAAGGGATAAAGCTGTATTTAATATATATTTAATTTTTAAATGTGCTTAATTCTCATGAAATTTATTCTGTTCACTCCTTAAAGTTTAATTAGGAATTTTATTTCTTACTGAAGAATCTTTGTATATAAATGCAAAATTGTTCAAGTGGCTATGATAGGAAGTTTGTTTTACAGAAATATTGTTTTTAAATAGTCTAGAAAAAAGATTTAACAGCATACTTGCAAAAAAAATCCTTTAGTTCAACTCTATTAGATTTTAGCATCCTTTCGAACTAATGAACAGAGTTAAAAAAAATAATACAGATAATCCTCAATTTATAACCACAGTTGGGACTGAAAGTTGAGAACAAACCCATCAGAACAATCTGCATTTAAAGACAAAGTCCACTCTTGAAGACAGCAAAGTCCACATTTTGGACAGAGGACAGCTAGTCAAAGAGACAGTCTATATCAAAATTGAACATCCCTCAACAGAGGGGAAGGGATATGACATCATCTGTCCCCAGTCTACAACACCACAGGGGTCAAACTCGATTGCATCACAGATTGTGACATATCAAGACTTTTTTGCCTTTGCAGGCCTGCGCATGACATATCCAGTCAGTGGGCTACCAATTTGACAGACCTGTGCAACACAGTCCTTTCAGCAATTCCAAGAAGGCTCCACAACCATTTGCACTACTCGGGTGACCCTAAGTAAACAGATAAATCTCAGAGTGGCCTCATCAACTCTAAAAGAATGCAAATGACCAGCTGTCTGCAAGGAATATAAATCCTTCTATTCCCCACCATCCAGTTATAGCTGAAGAAACTTCTTATATGAGACGCAAAAGTCTTCAAAGTAAAACCAAGTCCAGTTGCCTCTTGAAAAAAAGCATCTTTGGCACAGTTGGGATGAGAATTTTGGTCACTAAGTGATATGGTCAGTAAGCAAGTCATCACATGACTAGACTCAACTTTATAACCATTTCTATCATGTTAAGAAAGTCCCATTAAGTGAATTGCACACAATTAAGCAAATCTGGCTTTCCCAATTGACTGCTTGACAGAAGCAAGGGAGATTGTAGATCATGATCATGTGACTGGAAAGGTGGTGTTATCAATTGTAATTTCAAGAACAGGTCATAGGTGACTTTGTTTCAGCACTGTCATAACTTTTGAACTGCCATTAAATGTTTGTAAGTTGAGATCTATCTGTAACATAACTCAGACAGGTTCTGGCAAATTTTAGCAAAATGAGGGCTTTGTTTATTTTATGTAAGAAATTTCTGAAAGAAATTCAAGAGAGGGATTTTTTTTCCCCCTTAGGTGAAAGACCTTATTTGTGTGATTACCCAGAGTGTGGGAAAGCTTTTGTTCAGAGTGGGCAACTTAAAACACATCAGCGTCTCCATACAGGAGAGAAGCCTTTTGTCTGTGCAGAAAATGGTGAGTCATGAAAAAATTGCTTTCATTCAAACTGCAGTGAATAAATGTCTTGAAAATAAGCCAACAAAATTTCCTAGTTTTCATCTTATTTTACTAGAACCAGATATCCTATGTTTAGCCATGAATAGCTTGGAAAAACATGATAGCCTCTAAGAAATATAGTTTTAAAAACATACTACGTAATGGGGAAGGGGCAGATTTCATAGATAATCTCCTGTGTTCCTTCAGAAATCAAATTAACTGAGGACAGAAAAATTCCTTATGTGTTTTTGTTTGGGGGGGAGTCTAACTGTATTTCTGACTGATACTTTCTTCAATTAAGGATGTATAAGCAGATTCACACATGCAAACCGCCATTGTCCCAAGCATCCATATGCAAAATTGAGACGAGAAGAACCTACAGATGGACTGAACAAAAAGCAAACTGCAGACAACAAAGCTGTTGCTGAATGGCTGACAAAGTACGTATTTATATAAAAAGCAACATTAAGAATTGAGAGAAATTGAACAGACACTTGTTAACCAACAGTTCTGTATTCTGTGCAACCATGGCCAGGATGCTAATAAAAGCTTCCTATTCTTTATTACCTCAAGGGTCAGATGGGAGAGAGGAGTTGCTTACACTGAAACAATTTTTGTCTTAATTTGGGAACTAGTTGGCAATATTAGTTCAGTAATGGTTTTCTAATGCTCAGTTTTATCTTTATTAACAGGTATTGGGAAATGAGAGAACAACGCACTCCTGTGCTGAAAAATAAATCTATTCATAAGCCTGACCAGGAACAGCAAGATCCCATGGAATATCTTCAGTCTGAAGATGAGGAAGAGGAGGAAAAAAGTACTGCTCATTCATCCCTTTGTAGCCGCCTTCAAGAACAGCGTGAACGCTTACATGGGGCACTGGCACTCATTGAGCTTGCCAACTTGGCTGGAGCCCCACTGCGACAGTAATAGAAGAACTGGAGTTTGGATTAACAAAATGTACTGAATTTTGTTATTTAAACCAATTAGCTTCTGGCATAAGCTATGCACCTTATTGGCTTCCATAGGCTGCTATTATGTAGAATTTATGAAGAATGTTGTTACCCTAGAAAATGGGGTAAAAGAATTGCACTTTTTATATGGTAAAGCTTTTAAAGTATTTTGTAAATAGGAGATTGTATGATGCAGTATGTAACATGATCATCTTATAGAAAGCTAGATTTGCAAGGTTAGGGTGCTTTTAATCACAGTTGCATGGAAGTAAGTCACTGCAACCAGTGAAAATTGCTTCCATAAAAACGGTGTTTAAAGTTGGAATGCCAGTCATTCTTTATTTCAGTTCTCACAAGAAGCACTTTCTGAACCTGTATGGGAATAATGGTACATACATTCAAAGCAAATTAATAGATTTTTTTTAATTGGATGTAATCAGTGAGATGTACCCATGCGGTTTTGAAGATATTTTATCTAATATTACTGACAGATGCTAGAATGTCTTAATTTTATGGCAGAATAGATGAATTGGATAGATTTTCATTTGGAATCTTCTTTGTGACTGCTGACATGGAGGCTGACTTTGCTTTTATGGATAGATACCTTAAAGGTCTTTTGGTTGAGCAGCACTTAACTGTTCCCATTATAAATGTGGGAATATTTGCACATTGTTGGACTCTTCTATAACTGAGTGATTACTCTTGCAAATTCTAGGCATTGTAATAACATCAAATATGGGTTTCAGTCAGAGCTCTTAAACCCTGCAACAATGGCATGTGTGTTTTATTCATGGAAATATTTACAGGGTAAGATTGGTTTTTGAGTATATTTTAGAATTTCACTAGCAAACACTAAAATGTTGCTTCAGAATATTTTCCTGCAGATAGGGTTTGGTTTGAGGTGTTTTATTTTTTATTTTTTTTTTTTTTTTGCGTGATGCCACCTTATTACTTTACCTGAAATTTAAATGCCAGGTTGTTTTCACTAATTGTAGCTTTCAGCAGTAGTTACAACTGTGAGGTGTTTAGGCTATATTATTTCCCTAAGTGAAGATGTAGTACAGCACTTAGTGCTTTTGATCACTTAAAGGAAAACAAAAGTTCCAGTAGTATACATTAGAAATAGTTCTAAGTAATTTATCATATGCCAGATGTGTGCCTTGCTAACTGTGTAAACAATACAAGTGCATTATAGGTTAATTGATTTTAGAAAGAATCAAGGCATCTGGCATAAGAACAAAATCAGTGATATTTATCAAAATAACTTTTTTCAATGATTCAAGCTAGTACTAGATGGTTTTTTCCTTCTAGTTCCAGCTATACTTTCATATCCTAGAATTACATATTAATGTTGGCAAATGGCTGTAAAACCGGAAAGAGTGCAGTTTATACATTTGACATAGTTTTATTTTGGGGGTTGTTAGGTTTTTCTGAAACCTTCATCTTTAAAACAAAGCACTTCAACTTTGACCTTTGGGCTACATTTAAAGTTATATTAAAGCATTTAGAAAATCAATGTAAATTTTGCACTTCATGGAATCCAGTTGATGCCATTATAGGAGTAAATTTATGATTATATTGCCCAGCTATGAAAGTAAGGCCTAGTTTGATGATGTACAAACATTTCCCCATTTCAATATTTTATTTACACTGAATGCATATTGAGAATATGTATTCACTTAAAACACATTCTGCCTAGCTATAGGCAAATCAAGCTGCTTTACCAATTATGTATAAAATACATCTTTGGGCAAAAAAAATCCAGATAACCATTTGTAAAAAGTTGGATTTTTTAAAAATGGAAGTTCAAGAATTCTCTGCTGTGTATGATTCAGCTGTACTTCTGGCATGCTGTAATTCTAATAAGCTTTGAATAAAATGTTGCCTGAATTTTATATCTGTATTCATGGTAATGTCATGAATTCCTTTGCAGTATAGAGATCTTTGGGTATGTTGTAAACTCCTCCCAAATTTCTGGACAAGTCCCTGCAGATTTAACAATTATTTTGATAATTTAATATTTGATAGTGATTTTGTATGAAGAAAATAAATCCTTCAGTTTAAATTTTCATTATGGAAAGCTTTGGACGTATCTCACCATACTCCATTTTTTTTGTAAGTCAATATGCCAAATGTTGATACCATCAATATAAACTGGGATTCTGATGCTTTGTGCTTTATTGTTTTCCTAACTTCTAACTGCATTTGTGTTTTGTACAATATAGACATAGGTTATTTTTAATGGAACTTTTTTCCAAACTGCATTTAATTTAGAATTGGTCTGTATTTGAACTAGGATTTTTATATCATGTAGATTTACATTCAGAATCTGAATTAATCCAGTTTTCTAATTAAGGCAAGTACAGAGTTTTAAATTACTTATAACCATCTATTTACATAAAACCTAGAGCTACCTTAGCAAACAGGTCTCTATCATATGAGCTAATTTATTCATACTTTATCTCAAAACAATGTTTACAACATTTATAATTTATTCAGTGAATCATGATCATGCAAAATAAAACTATGGATTATCAGATTTAACCAATAACTCCCATATCTCATAGCATCTGTGAAGGAATGTAAAGCTGTATTTGGTAAGGCTGTGTTTTGAGTAACCCATTAAAGGGCGAAGAAAAGAGTGAGACATTAATGGGGGACTTGGAGAAGAAGTATAAGAAAGAAACTCCTGTCTTGATTTTGTTTGATATAAGATGGGACAGAGAAAAACTTGGCCAAGCCTTCAAGACTCAATACAGCTACAACAATGAACAATGACATAGCATTAACAGAAGCTCAATATCTGCTTTTTGACTTGGTCTTAAAGGATTGATAACCTTTCAGAGGAAAATAAACAGGAATTACTGTGGCAGTGATCCAACTGAGGTGGAGAAGGAGCAACAAATTTGAACTGGAACCAATGGGGTGTCTGATGTGAAAAACACATTCTGACATTTCTAACAAATGCTAAGATGATGGAGGTGCGGTTATGACCTTCTCTAGCACCAGTAGCTGGTAATAAGATGGCCTTCCCTTATTTTGTTGTGCTAATTTCACATTTGCTGTGGGAAAGAAAAACATTTATTAAAAGATAGGAAATGTACATTTAAAAAAAACTTTCTGAATAGCTGCACTTCCAGTCACCTGATTGAAAACTAATAAAGAGGTTGCTCTGGCAAAAAAAAATGCTTTTATCTGCCTTTTTTCAAACAATGAATTTACTGGAATGTGGTACATGGTAAAACAAAAAAAGTTTGTTTTTCCATAAGAGACCGCTGCTAACAACCACCGGAGCAATTTGCTTCCCTCCCAGTTCTAGATCACCATCAGGCTTAACAAAAGAAGGGTGACCCAAACTCCCAACCATCTTTTTAAGGTGGCAGACAAAGCACCCATGCAAGAATCCTTTCAAGTAACTAGTGTCTGATAGAACGGAGAGAAACGCTGCTTCTGAAAGAGAAAATGTCCTGATTTTGGCTAGCTCAACCTTTCCCAGCTTTTCCCAGTCTTCCGCGTGTAGTGAGACCACAACTTCCAGTTTTCTCAGCAGCAGCGGAGCTGGGGGACACCAGGCTGAAAAAGGGCTGGTCTCGGGGCAGGCTATTGTGACGACTTAACGCTCCCTCTTGTCCTCCATGCTCAAAACGCGGCAAGAAAGCCAGAGCAGCGCAAATCCCCTCAGCTCCACAAGTCGCCCAAGAAACGCGGCTTGCTCCAGGGCGCGGCCGAAGTTTCCCCGCGGCCGCTCGGCTCCGAGGCGTTTTAACGGAAGAAAGGGGGTGTCACGGCCGCGTGGGTGGGGACAGGCAAGCCGGGTGCCAGCTTCTTCCTGTTCGGCCTCGTTTCCTTTAGCGAGGAAGGGCTGAAGTCGCCCTTTGCCTGGCCGGCGGGGATGACCGGCAGAGGGATACCTGTTGCACAGGTGCGAAACGATGAAAGCCGCCAAGAAGCCGGACCAGGAGCCGGTTGCATCTCCCCCTGCCCCGTCCCCCGCGCTGCCCAAGCTGCTCTCCGCCCTTTTCTATGGGACCTGCTCTTTCTGGATCGTTCTGGTAAACAAGACAGTGCTGACGGTGTACAGGTGAGATCAGAGGAGGAAGGCGCTGCCGCGAACCTGTTGGAAAACCGGGCGGTCGGGCTTCAAATCGGCCCACCGTCGACTGGGCAAAGCTACGCCTCCCTTCCCTTCATCCCTGTCTCTGCGGAGGGGGCTTTTCCCACGCGGCGACTTCTAGAAACGCGGTCGCGATTGTGGAATGGTGCGTTGTCTTCGATTCCCGCCTTCAGATAGGTTCCCGCCTCCGACTTTCAGGAAGCGTCTTGGGCTGCTTCCCCGTTTTCTGGAAGATTTCTATGCCCAGCCTCGAAAAGAGAAATACTTATTTACGACTGTCTCCAGCTCTTCCCAAACTGACAGGTGCATTTTTTTAAAAAAAAAAAGTGATTTTGATTGGCGGCCCGAGAAATACGAGCTGCAGTCAGACAGATTCTGGTTCCCAAGGCCACATTCCAAAGTTCTTGCTCAACTCATCATACAGTGGAAGCAGACAGAGGAGAATTGTACATTGAGAATGCATTCTTCAATCACAGTGGTTTAACCAAGGCTTGACTGCCCAGGTCTGAGCTGTAATATTTCAGCTGATGGTAGTGAATAAATAGGTTTACAGTAAATGGATTCTTCTTGCCATCTAGTGGCTGTCTGGAATTTTGTAACCTGTAGACCTTACCAACAGTAAGGGCTTTTGTGATTCAAACAAATGTTTTCATTTAGTTTTACGATTACTTCATTAGATCAATACATTAAACATTAAGCCATTTTATTACTAGTCTGCAATATTATTATTGTAACCCAGAACTAGGATCTTTTCCAGGAAATGTATCTCAAAGTGGTTACAGTTTACCATTAATTGCTCTCAGTGGTGGGATTCAATATTTTTTACTGCCGGTTCTGTGGGTGTGGCTTGGTGGGCGTGGCAGGGGAAGGATTCTGTAAAATCTCCAGTCAGAGGTATTTGCTGGTTCTCTGAACTACTCAAAATTTCTGCTACCGGTTCTCCAGAAATGGTCAGAACCTGCTGAATACCACCTCTGCTTGCTCTGGATCTCAAATGCAGGCCCAGAGTCCTGTGATCAGCCAGGAGGAGAAAAGTAATTTGTGTTGTACATTTGAAAAGTAATTACAAAGTTGAAAATTTCTACACTGAGGCTATAGAAACTGAATGCCAGTGGACCATTAAAAAATCCTGATGTACAAAGTAGCTCTTCTCCAAGCAGAAATATTTTTACTAGCAGAGAGAGAAATCTTTGGAGCCATAATTTTGCAGCTGAGATGGGTGCATCACATCAAACGATCTATGTGCTCGAGAAATATTGTTAACTCTTTATGGGCCTCTAGCAGTTAATTTGATTCTTGTAGTCCGGATCTTGTGGTTCTAATTTCTATTTTAGTGGCTTACCACAACTCATGAATTTGCTGTAATTACTGACAGTTGTAATTCATGATTTATGACTTATTATGGTGTGTAAACCTGGCTTTTTGCACAAATACATTTCAGACATGTTAACCCATCCAATTTATCATCCACATTAAGAGTTTAAGCCCTGCACCTGCAACAAGGATTCAGCAAAGAAGAAAAAAACAACCCAGACTGATTATAACTAACAAATAAGAACTTCAGGTTTGGCAACAAACAGAGATGACTGGATAGCAATACTCCATATGGCCAAAGACCAAGTCCCTTACAAGCCAGGCCATATTTCCAGACAAGTCATAGGAATGCAAGATTATATAGCATATTGTGCTATAGGAGGGCTCTGAGGCCAGTGTAGTTGGATAAGAAATGTGACGTTAATTCTAGCGCCAGTAGATGGAGCCTGCAGGCCTTTAATGAAACAGATTGGCATAAGGAAACAGGTCTATCAAATGGCACATGCATAGAACAGAGAAGAGTAGCTTCTTTGCAGGACAGACTCCGGGAACTGATTAGCAGCAAACATTCATATTATTGGATTTCTATCTTGGTTGTTAGTGGAATATTTGCCACATCATAGTCTGACACTTCACTTGCAGGTTTCTTATTCTTGGCGTTTTTCAGGCTATTTTTATTGCATGGTCTTGTATAGCCTTGATATTCACATGTTTTTTAAATACATTATTTTAAACACTTTATTGTTTTCTCTATTACAGGGGTGTTGAACCCTGACAACTTTTAGACCTGTGGATTTCAACTCTCAGAATTCCCCAGTCCACAAGTCTTAAAAGTTGCCAAGGTTGGATAACCCTGCTCTATTATTTTGTATAATAAGAAATAATAGGCTTGATTTGCTTCTAAAGTGTATATTGTGTGTATTGCGTTACATACAAGTAATCCATATGTGACCGTTGCATTGGATAACCATTTTTTTTGTTTAAACAAGTTGCGGAGATTTAACAATTTAAATGTTGATAGTTTCTGATACGTGCATGTTTGCATATATGCGCCCTTTCTTTCTAAACTGAAATATACAATAAAATCACAGACACACACTAATACATACGTGCATAAACAAATGTCACTTTTATTTTCTTTCTAGATTCCCCTCTCCAATGTTTCTAGGAGTAGGACAGGTATGTTCACAGATAAAAGTGGTAAATATTTCAATTTACAAATATGGGTTTTCCAGGGGTTGAAGGGTGAAATGCAGATGATTTGCTTCCACTTAGGAGAGTTCTCTTTGTTTACACCCCTCTCAAGAGTTTTTATAAAGTAGAATTGTAACAGGGATGGATCATATTCTGGTAACTGAAACTATATTAGTGTTTTGGAAGTTCAGAGAAAAGTAGGTGTTATACAAAGTGAGCACAGTCAAGATTTTCCTTGAGAGAAGGGATTTTTCTTTATTTTTGTAAACAATGCTACTTTAGGATTAACATTTTAAAGCATGCTCTATTTTTTAAAAATCTTCACAGTTGAATGAGAGCACAAAAATGTATGAGAACTCCCATGCAGATCAAACTGGGGTTCTGTGTCCATTGGTGTAGTTTGCAAACTAAACTGCATAGAGGTTATTAAAAACAAACCAAACAGGTCTTCATAACATCGATGTCTATAACCTACAACAGCTGCATATGGAAATGATATGTTGTTGCTGTGTGTGATTGTTTTCTCTCCCTTTTAGATGGTAACCACTATTCTCATCTTATATGTGTCAAAATTAAATAAAATCATTCATTTTCCTGATCTTGACAAAAGCATCCCTAAAAAGGTAAGAATGACTGACTCTTTGCATGGGTTTTAATATTGCCAAGTTTAAAAAAAAGTTCCTAAATTCTATTGGAGCATACACATAATCCAGTTCTGTGCTTATATAATCAAAATGTCAGGGCATTAATTCTCTAAAGTTAATTGGTAGCTACAAGGAGAACTGTACTGCATTTTTCCTAATGTTATTTACTTAGTTAGAAAGAATTCAGTTACTCCAACTAACTCTGCAATGTTTCTTCGAGTTGTTCATCAGCATTTCCCTTATAATACTTATTGAGAAATGCAAAGTAATCAAGTATATTGATTTCTCCACAAGTTATGTTGAATGCCAACCAGTCCATTTCCTTTAGTGTTCAGTCACCAAATTAGAGCTAAATTAAACACGAAATGGTTTTTAATTTTTGTTCTAAATGCAAGGTTTGGGATCTATGGTAATAGTGCTGAAAAGTTATCCTCACCTGTGCCAATGGGATTAGGTTCACACATTTTTTTAAAACGAATCAATACTATAGAGATCATATTATAGCTGACTCTGTTTGCAGTTGAGGTTCACTCAGCAAGTCATTAAACAAATGATGAGTGAGTAACCTGTCTCATGCCTGGGATTTTATTTTTCCTTGTGGTGATATCATGGGCCATAAGGCTCACAACTGGGAAAGTCGCAATGTCATTGAAGTGGGAGAGCTGCAGTTTCCACATCTGTGTGAGTAAGTTTAAGCAACAAAATTAGAGAAGTTTGGGGCAATGGGTTAAAGCCCAGCCCTTTTAAACATCCATCATAAACATTGCACACATGTAAAAAGAGGTGGGGCCATTTTCCGGTGAAAGGAAATCTAGCATGTTTGGAAGCAACCCTCCTCACCAAGGACTAAGTGTTTGCAGGCATGGTGTAAGAGTTTAAAGTCTGAAAGTGGGATGGGGGCCCTTTTGGGGTGAGAGGAAAAAGAAGATGAAGAGATGAACACAAGCTGAAGCAAAACAAAGGGTGGAAGAAACAGCTGTAGGCCTTCTTTGTTCATGCCTGCCAAACTCCCCTGACCCTTCAAAGAGGCCTAGCCTTGAAACAGCTCCTTTCCTTGGCTCAGAACAAGGCTCTTCCCTACAAAAGCGGTGCCAGCTGGATATCAAGTAAGGCAGCTCTTGCCAAGGTAAAGGATTGCCCACGCTTTCTCAGCCTAGGCTGCCTCCACAGACTTGCCAGGGTGGGAGAAACCACAGGAATACATTCCTATTGCAAGATACTTAGTCCCTTCATTTGTTGAAAGTTCACGTAGTTATTTGACCAACTGAAGCTTCAAAGGAGACAGCATTTGTTGTAAAGCTTTGTCCTTGAAAGCTTAAAAGGGCAAGTGTGAATCAATCTTCCTTTTCCTTGGTGGATATTTGCTTTTGGCACTTGCAAATTCTCTACATTAAGGAGTCACTGCCACTCATTTTACCCTTACAGGGGAATTTGGATGGTACAATTGCTAGATTCTTTCCATGGATGATGATTATTGTTTTCCATCATGTCCTTTTAAAAATAAACCCAGCGACACATAATATTGCTGTTGCTTTTTGCATGTATGTGAATTGCACAATGATAATTGTTTTTGAATAAAGATCAAAACCACAAAATATTGCAGATTCTGGGATAAAGTGGAGTCTCCAGATATATTGGTTGGGGGGAAAAACTCTGCTAATCTAATATTATGGCTCTTGGGGTTTTGATTCTTGATCAGTTCTACACAACCAAGATGTTTGTGACCATGCAATTATTAGAAAACTCCATTGTTCTCAGTAGATGGGGGCACTTAGTTAAACTTGGTTTATCTCATAAAATAACAATACCAGACTTGTTAGTGCTGAGATGAAGAATCACCAGGAGATCACCAGGCTATTGACAAGGCTGGGAATTGGGAAAAATCATCTGGGTGAAGGAAGTAGAAAACTATTTATCTACTGTTGCTAAGTAAACACCATGGATATAGCCATGTATAGCCATTGTCGTCATGATGGGTTCAATAATTGCATTGATATAAGCAGGAGCAAGGTCATGCAAAGAATCAAATGAGAACAAGTGATGTTCATTTATAAAGCCTGCTAATTTGTCTGTTTCTATTGGTGTTAAAAAGCCTATGGTTTATGAATTAATTTGAATAGATTTCTTCCAGAATGGAGTGAAACGGCATAATCTGAATGGTACATTTTTTTTTATTACAGTTGTTTCCACTTCCTCTGATTTATATTGGAAATCATATAAGTGGATTATCAAGCATAGGCAAGCTAAGGTATAGTAAATTCCAGGTGGTAAACTTAAACTGATAGTTTCTTTTTATTTAATCCTTTGTAAATTTCAATCCCACCCCGCCCAAGACCATTAAAATAGACAATATTTTTGCACAAAAGCATTCTCATCTTGCTTGCCAAAGCATTGCTTTGGACATTCCAGTGTATAAAATAAGTTTATAATGTAAGTGTTGGGCTTAGGAACTAATACCTGTAAAGAGACTTTGCCATTCTACTTTCCATCTTTGTGTTTTGACGTTTTCTTCCTCTCTACTTTTGGTGACTGATGTGTTCTTCATCTTTGACTGCTGAAAGTAGACATTCAAGATGGACATTGATTAAACAATGGGCCTTTCATCGTGTGAAAAATTAGGTGGGGTTGTTAAGAATGTATTGCTTGGGGAGTCTGCTGCCTGAATAGACAACTGCGTGTCATGTAAGAGTTTTATTTGAGTTCGGTCTCATCCCATTGCTTAACAGATTTGTAGGTGAATCACAATGCAAAGGTTTGGATATCTACGTCAGTACATCAAGGAAGCATACCTAAAGCTCTTGAGTATAGCTCAGTAACATGGTATTGAGGATTCTAATGCATGCACTACCCTCATATTTGCTGATCCCATAAGCTTTTGCCAGTTATTTGTTTGATGTCTGGACCATTGCATGCAGCTATGTGGAAATATCTGGAAAGGTTGCTTGCCTTTCTTTTGGGCATGCACTGGTCATTTCGCACTCTGCTGAAAGAAACACACAGTGTGCTCATAAGTATGTGTGATTATTTTAGTTTTTTTGTAACCAGGAATAAGTATTTGGAATTTGCACCCTATGGATTTCTAATTATCTGTTAATCTAATACAGAAATATTAGGACATTCTTCTGTATTAATATGGAAAGGGTTATGCAGCTCCACCTCAGTGATCATGTAGGAATCCCTCTCAGCAAGCGGGCTTCCAGTCCATGTTAAAGAAGACTATCAGTTTCTGACTTGGCTCACCAAAATCTTTTCCATAGCTGCCTCAATTCTCAGCATTTAGATAGCTATTCATGGAAAATGCCATGGAAAAGCTATTCATGGAAAATACCATATCACTGACTACTTGAGAACTAATTTTAATTCAGTTAAAAGGAAATTACTGGAAACAAATTGTATGATACTGATGCCAAGTTTATTTTCTATTTTTTAATTCTTACTTCCAATTATTCTACCGTCTAAACTTTCTTTGGTGTCAGACTGACATTTGGCTTTGCAACTGAGCATTCATTTAGATGCATTCTTAATGTCAGATGAAGCTGAGGATGAACGTAATAAAGATAGATAACCAATCATGAAGGCGTTTGCTACTGACACGAACTGGTCTCACACACACAGATTCATATTCTCAGTCTCTCTCTCTCTCTCTCTCTCTCTCTTTTAATACAGTTTGCCAATGTTTACAGTCCTGAGGAAGTTTACCATTCCTCTTACATTACTGCTGGAAATTATTATTCTTGGGTGAGTATTTGCCTCTCATTTCTTAAATACCACAATGGTTTATCGAGTCACATAATGATCCAGTGTATTTTGTTGACTAATAAGAATTTGAGGAGACATTTTGAACTGCTTAAAATTATTTGGGCAAATAATTTCCAGTCGATGAGTAACAGAAATCTGGAGTCAAAGATTTGAGTTATAGCTTCAGTTCAAGGCATGTTCTCCTTTGTGCCTTTCTTCCCCTGTAGTGTGATATTTTGGTCAAGCCTAATCTTTTTCTTAGCTCTTCTTTTTGCCTTTTCTTCTAAGACACCGTTTTCCTGATTTCTGTTTGGCTACCTTCTTTTTCCTCCTTCTCTTTAGCTACCTTGTCTCTTTCCTGTCCTCATCCTACCATTCTAGATTGCCAAAATTCAGATGTTCCCTAGAGGACAGCAAAGAGTTTTCTATTATATTTCTGAAGGGAATATCTAGTAATCCTGCAGCTGCTCCTCTTCCTTCTTTTGAACACAAGGTCTTCCTTGTCTTCCTCTTCTATCTTTTTTTTTCGTCCTGCATTTTAGAAACTCCAGTACTTTCCCTGTAACTATATGGATATTCTGTTGACCTATAAACAGGCCTCAAAATATTAAAACAGTTTACCCCCCCCAAAAATGTACAAATATTAGTGATAATATGCATGATCTATTGCCTGCTGTCTCTGAGTAACTGAGTTTTTGTTTCAGTTCCTGGGAATCAGTTCTATTGAACTCAATATTTTTCCCTTCTTAGCATTTGACAGCATTTGTGGAGTAAGTTGTTCCACTTTACAGGCAGCCTCAACTTAACAAGTTTGTTTAGTGACAGTTCAAAGTTACAATGCCACTGAAAAAAGGGACTTATGACCATTTTTCACACAACTGTTGCAGCAGCCCCATGGCCACATGATTTACATTTGGATGCTTGATAACTGGTGCATATTTATGATGGTTGCAGTGTCCCAGGGTCATGTGAGCACCATTTGTGACCTTCTGACAAGCAACGTCAATGGGGAAGCCAGATACACTTAAGAGCCATGTTACTAATTTAACAACTGTAGTGATTCACTTAATAGGTGTCGCAAGAAAAGTCATAAAATGGGACAAAACTCACTTAACAAATTTCTCATTTAGCAACATAAATTCTGGACTCAATTGTGGTCACTACCTGTGCTACTTAATCTCTAGGAAATTATAAAAGTGAACACTGACTTTGATTGACCAATTAGTTACTGAATGAGGCTGGATTTATAAGCAGTTGTAGGATTTATGGGGAGTTATATATCAGACTGGGCCATCTAGTTCTGTACTATCTAGTCCTTTCTTAAGAATTCCCTTTTTGGAATGAATTGTGCCAAACTCTTTCTGATATCATTTATTTTTTACAGGAAACGCTTTCCCCTGGGCATTATAATCAGTGTGTTTGCAATCATTTTGGGTGCCTTAATAGCAGCAGGGTAAGATTTTAAAGTTTCCTTCAGAACGCCATTCTTGTTTCTTAACATTGGTGAAAAATAATATTCCTTTGTTGGTCATTGTTTGGAAGAATTAATAGATACGGTAAAATATTTGTACACTGAAGTTTTCTGTAGCAGCCTTCCCCAACCTAGTGTCCTAAAAATAGGTGGCATTTTAACTCCCAGAATTCCCATCTAGCTTGGCCAATTGGCTGGGAGTTCTGGGAGATGTAATCATAGCAGCTTCAGAGAACTATAAAATGGATAAAGGTGTGCTAGATCAACAATGACAGTGATCTGGAAATCTTTTGCAGATGATCTTGACTGTGCTGCAAATCACAAGAACTAACCTGCCATTGACGTTTCTTCAACAAAGATGATCCAAAATGAATTTATGTGACCCTTGCACAGGAGTTCAGAATTTGAAATAATTTCAGCTGGAGAAATTATTCTAGTCTGTCACTTACAGAGGAAGGATGATGGAGTAACTAATCATTAGAATCACAGTGGCCCGAGTCCACAGTTAATTATACTGAAGATCTCACAATAAATCATGCTTTATACAGTATGATAAAAGTGTCCTACTAGATTGGGGAGCAGTAATAACAGGGCCTGGGAGAACTGCAGTTTCTAGTACTTTCCTGCCAAACAAAACAAATATATTTTCAAAGTAATTGAATGTGAAACATAGCCCTGGTGTGCCACAATGGTTAAAGTGCTCTATTGCAGGCAAACTGCCCACAGCCTGGCTCAAAGTTGATTCAGCCTTTAAGGTTGGTAAAATGAGGAGCTAGATTGTTATGCCAATAATGCTTACATTGTAAACCAGAGAATGCTAGGAAGCACTGTGGAACGACATATAAGCTTAAATGCTATTCTTATTGTTATATATTAGAAGGCTATAATATTATTTCTTGATGTGTGTGGTTTGCGCTCATATAGTAAGGTTCTATGGAAATTCCTTCTCTGTTAAGTCTATCCAATATCTTATCCCACTGTAATTTCAATATCCCCATCAAATATTTTACTGTTGGTGTAATTGTTGTTTGCTTAAACTCTATCTGCTTTAAATGGCAAACCAACTTATACGTAATACATTTCACAAAATGGCCAAGTGACATTTATCTAAGCTTCGAATTTTCTCAATGTTTACTTTACAAACAAGATTAGACTGATTTTTTTTCCAGAGTTCTTTCTTTACAATTTATCTCTTGTTTGTAATATGGATACAATTTGGAGAGCAAACAGAATACATCTCTGCAAAGAAAACTGTTGTTTAAATTTATGCTGTTTAAATTAGTCTATATTTCCATATTTTATTTTTCAGATCAGATTTAGCTTTCAGCTTGGAAGGTTATGTTTCTGTTTTGCTCAATGATGTCTTCACAGCAGCAAATGGTGTTTATACCAAACAAAAAATTGACCCTCAGGTAAATTGTGCAGATATTTTATGTGTTCTTCTTTGCACTTTTTAAACATTTTATGTATAGTTTTCATAAAGAGCCACCATCAAGTCTGGAAAAATAGATGTGAAAGTCAATGTAAAATTTAGATGTATAGTTTTCTTAATATCATAAAAAGCCTGATATATTGAAATATCTTTTTTTAAGTATTTGCAGACCAGTTTTTATAAGTGTCTTTTCATAAGGTCCTAAATATTTTACTGTAATATCTGTAAAAAATGTAAAAAATTCTGTAAAAAATCACTCTGTAGCTGATTGCTGAGCTTCACATAAGCAAGGAATACGTAAGCTATGATTTCAGGGCTTTAAAAAGTTGACAAATTGACATTTGAAAGGGAAAAAAATAGTAAATGCACTCAAGTATTTAATTCTTGAAATTATATTTAATTAATGTAATTTGAACTGAATTTGAATGCAAATTTGACCAAGTTTTGTCCTGCCTGAGCCAACTTCTAGAATGTGATTGCCAGTTAAATGTCATAATTGGTTTGAAAAAGATTTTTCAACCCTGGTTTAAGCCAATTGCTATTCTGATAGTTATACCTCATATTTCTAGCCATATATATTGCTTCCACTTGACTAGACATTTATATGGGAAGATACATGCTATTGGTTCTTCTGTTTTAGTTAGGGATAATTAGTTCAGTCATTACCATCCTATTATTCTCCCCCAAATTTCTCACATAAAAACTTATCTGATCAACAGTTTACATTATCCTGGCTTACATGCATTTCAAATAGAATCTTCAAGATTCATTTAATTTATTGGCTTCTATATATGCTACAATAAATATCTCAGTACTGAATCCTCCAGGAACTCCTAAGTAATCATCTATCAAATTTTTAAAAACATATGTATTTGTTTATACAGGAGCTGGGAAGATATGGAGTAATTTTTTATAATGCCTGCTTTATGGTAATTCCTACAGTTCTCATCAGTTTTTTCACTGGGGATTTCCAGCAGGTAAATAGATCTTAAGAACCAATCAGGTACAATATTGCTTTAATTGACTTTGGTCCTAAATATATATTTCTGGAATGATCATTGGGATCCTTTTGCTCATGAAGTAAAAATGTAGGATTTTATCCTCTATGAGGTGATTGATTTTATAACATTACAAGTAAGTATAAGAGATGAAACCTCATTTTGGTGAGTTAGGAACTGAACAGGAGATTAGCAATAGCAATAGCACCTAGACTTATATACTGTTTCAGAGTGTTTTTACAGCCCTCTGTCAGTGGTTTACAAGTCAGCATATTGCCCCAAATAATCTGGGTCCTCATTTTACCAACCTCAGAAGGATGGAAAGCTGAGTCAATCTTGAGCCGGTGAGATTCGAACTGCCAAATTGCAAGCCAGCAATCAGCAAAAGTAGCCTGCAGTACTGCATTTTAACCACTTTGCCACTGCTATCTATCTTTCTATCACTTTTTAACATGATAGAAAGTGACTGATCCAAAGTGGAACTAGAACTCACAATCTCCTGGATTCTAGCCTGATACCTTAACACTATAACAAATTGGCCCCTTCAAACATTACATGGCTACCATTCAATGGCTACCAACCATTTGGGAGTTGGGCCAGTGGGTTGCATGAAGAGCTCTTGGAGGGAAGATCCATACTTTCTTTTTCTTAGCTAAACTAACATTGTTGGACATTACCTAACCCTTCCAATGTCATATGCTCTTTATGGCTACTTGTGAAAGCTGAGGGAATCTGCATGCATGCGTTTTGGCAATTCAGAGAAAAAGAGAGAAAAAGAGAGAAACCCTCAAAATCAATAATTACTGTTTTACAAAGAAAGGAAATATGTAATATGAAGCAGTGCCATCCTGTTGGAGGCCAACAGAACAACACTTGGTGTGGTTCCTAAAGATCAAGCAGATTTTTTTTTCTTAAATTCAATTATGTTTATGAATTGGACTTTTCAATAAATAATTGTAATTTTTTTCTCTCTAAATATATCTAAAATCTTATCTTTTTTATTTGCCACAGGCCACGAATTTCCAGCAGTGGACAAATGTTTTATTTATCTTTCAGTTTCTTCTTTCTTGTGTGCTGGGGTAAGGGATCTTGGGCAAATAATCACGTAATGACTGACATGAGTTTGCATCTTAGCAATCCTTCTGCGTAATTAGCAAAGTAAGATAAGCTAAAAAGAGAGAGATCCAATTGATTCATGCAGTGTTCTCAAAGTTCAGCTTTCGTATCATGCTGCACAACATTTTAAGAACTGTCTCTTTTATTAAAGAGCAAAAATAAATTCCACATGCTTTCTGATTCTTTTTCAGTATAGCTTGCTTTGGGACATTTTCATTTGCCACATCAATGAAATTAGAGCAGGAGACCCTTGATAATGTTGCACGTTTTAAACCCTACAAATCAGGTGATAAATTTCCAGAGGATACTTGATGCCGTATAAAAATGATCGAGTCAGTAGAAGCTCGGTTTTAGTTTGCCTAGTTTTGTATTAGATTTTCAAATGCAGCAGATTTTAGATTATGCTTAAGCTATTTTAAATATGGAAACTCAACATAAAGTAGGGTACTGAGTATCAATGTAGAATTATAGCATATGTAATATGTTTATTTGACAAAAAGCAGGAAACCAAGTTATGCAGTCCTTTTTTTGCTTTTAATGCTAGGTTTCTTCTGATGTATTCTACAGTTCTTTGCAGCCATTATAATTCGGCTCTAACAACTGCAGTAGTTGGTGCTATAAAAGTAAGTAACCAAAAGAAGTTGATATTAGGTAACAAGGGCTAAATGCACACTGTCAATCTAGATTTTTGTTTTGGCTTTAGCATAATGTATGAATCCAGTTATTATGGGTTGTATAGCAAGGTCTATAATTTGGCACTAGGTCTGAACTAGGTTGCTAAGAGTGTTAACCTATAACTATAAATTAACTATAAACCATAGTTAAGAAGTACACATGTAATGTGTGAGCCCAACACCATTAAAACCACCTGCAAAAGATAGTCCTGTGTCTTGACTACAGTTTTAACCTATGACTATGAATGTCTTGGTGGCAGTTGTGTAGAATGTTCCCTATCACAAGTACTGGGGACATATAAAAATGTTTCTAAAAAGGCCAGGAATAATTTATCCAATTATATTCAGCTTAATGTTACTTGCAGAATCATTTTTATCAAGTGATGAGGTTAGACCCTACTTCAAGACATAGGGATTTGAAACTAGATAGATAATATGGATCAAACAGTGAGATATATTTGCATTCACAGAAATATGAGCCTCTTGGCTCTATACCCAGAGGTTAGGTTGCTTGCCTGGTCCTGTCCTTGGCCTAGTTTCTTATTTACCTTCAAGTTCTCAAATATTCAGATAAATGACTAAAGAGGGCTCAGTACAGAACAGTATAGTAGATTTTCCATCTTCTGCTACCCATGAAGTCAGGCAAGATCAGGATTGTCTTTTTCATAGTTCTTACCTTCTACTTTGTCTAAAGGCATTAGAATACAGCAATAAGATTTGCATGAAATGGTATGGCTTGGTTGGTAGCAATGTATCTACTGCCCCTTTCCTTACCAATTCACCTACTGTGCCTGTTGCTTGTTTACAAGTGTGTTTCCCCAGATGCAGGATAGTCTGCTTTCACCTATAGCAAAACATTGAAATATACCATAGCTGTGTTTTGTGTTTATTCTAGGTTCAGACATGAACAGTAAAGAAATGAAGAATTGCTATTAAGTAGTTAAGGCCTTCAAGAGAAAGGAGTCAGTGGGTGTATTCATGCTAATCATGCTTTATAGCTTATCATTTACAGCAATTACACAACTGCTTTTTCTTTATAGAATGTGTCTGTTGCTTATATTGGCATGCTGTTTGGTGGAGATTACATGTTTAATATGTTGAACTTCATTGGACTCAATATCAGGTAAGGGAGTTTTGAAAGCATGTCATAGTCTCAAGGGAGTTCATGGTTTTATTTTGTGTCTATTTTTTTCTTTCCTTCTCTAGCATGGCAGGAGGGCTGAGATATTCATTCTTGGCAATACAGGGACAGAACAATCCTGATTGTCCCTCCGTAGATGAAGAAAAAGCAACTCCAGGTTCCAAGAGCTAACTGAAGCAGACAGCATGAAAAACTCTAAAGATTCCAATTTAGGCAAAGATATGTCCTTGGACAGATGATGTTAATTGAAACATATAAAAATGCACTTGAAAATACCCTTGCTATATTAAAGCAACCTTCAATGTACACAAAACAGCTGGCAAGCTTTTGAGCTTCCAAGAATTGTTCGCGATTAGCGAACCAGTTGTTAACACTGACAGCATCTCACTGAATGTACATAAACTGTACCCAAAGTAGCAACTACAGGCTCCCATTTAGTCTTAGATTCTTTACTTCCACAAATGTTGTGAAATCAAAAGCTGCTTCTGTGTACCTTTTGTTTCATAATCATGAATGGATCTTCCAAATTTCAGCTGTTGAATTAAGTACAAAAAGCCATGAATTACCAACAGATCAGAGAAAAGTCACTTGCGATCCTCTAGAACAGGGGTCCTCAAACTTGACAGCTTTAAGGATTGTGGACTTCAACTCCCAGAATTCCTCCTCCAGTCATGTTAGTTCAGGAATTCTGGGAGTTGAAGTCCACAAGTCTTAAACTTGCCAAGTTTGAAGACCTTTGCTCTAGAACTACTTAAACTACAGTTAGAGTTAGTGAAAATTCTATTTAGCAGCTTCTGGATTCTCTTCCCTCTATAACAGGGGTGTTAAGGCCCGCGAGCTGCATCCAACCTGTGGGTTGCTTAGATCTGGCCCGTGGGACCAGCTTGGAAATAGCAAAGAACCAGCCCATGGTGCATCTGCTACCAAAATGGGGGGCAGGGGGCCATTTTGGCTGCCAGAATGCTGCTGGAGCCTGTCCAGGCCCAGTACAGGACCCCCGCGCATGGCTCCTTCGTGCCCCATTTTGGCTGCCAGAGTGCTTCCTATGGAGTAAGTTTCTTGATGTGGTATCTCATAGGGTGATCAAGTAGATCAAGTATGTATTAAAAAAAAAACACAGAGAAATAAATGCCTCTCTTTTTATAATAGTATAAAAAGTGTGTGCATGTAACACCCACCATGTCTATGCCTACTCTGGCCATGCCCACCATGACCATGACCATCCTGCCCATGCCCCCCCCACACACACACCTGGCCCTCCAAGATCAAACACAACCCTGATGCGACCCTCAGTGAAATTGAATTTGATACCCCTGCTCTATAACAATGCCTCTCAATCTTGTCAACTTTAACATGGGTTGACTTCAGCTCCCAGAATTCCCCAGCCAGTCAAGCTGAAGATTGCCACCCATTTTAACTCTAGGATCCACCTATCCTAAAGTTGCCAAGGTTGAGAATCATTGCTATATAACATAGGGATTTTAAAAAGGCGATTAGGAACAAGAAATAAAAAACTAATATACCATGAAACAGATGTTTTTTATACTAGAGCAGAGATGGAGAGCCCCTTTATGACTTGTGGACTTCAACCCCCAGAATTTCTGAATCAGCCATGCTGGCTCAGGAATTCTGGGAGGTGGTGCCCTGGTCATAAAAGGGCCATAATTCCCCACCCCTCTCCCTGCATGTGGAAAAATACAAGATATTTTTCTACACACAAAACTGCTGCTCGAAGGAGTTATGAAGTAACTGCATGCACTTTTATCTGCTTAGGTTGGCTTATTATGAGCAAATGTCATAGCATCAAGCTGCTTGTTCTGCTTTTAGGGCCATATTTTTCATTGCTACATTTTTCAGAACTGGTCAGAGACAGACAGGAGAGGCATTGCCATCCAGTTTTCTCAGCTCCGAACATGGGACTCTGGCAAGGATAATGAACTTTCTCTTTTCAAAAAGCAGGCTGTTCAAAAAAAATTCTTCTGTGTATGATCTTTCTATCTTTGCCTCTCTGAACTTGAGAAGGAATCTTACAGTTATAGAACTACTTAATATAAAGAATTGATATGAAGTTGATATATTTTGTAATAAATTATTCTCACTGGGCTATTGGTATTTTTTTATTGTTTCGATCTATGGCCACTCAAGATAAATAAATGGCTTTGACTCAACTTTTGTTTTAAGTGGCCCCCTGTTTTTTTTAAAGTTTTATTGGATTTTTATTTTTAAATATACTTCAGTATCAATACATGAACATTGTGGTCTCTGGGTGTAATTCATTTTTTTACAAACAGCAATAATAATAGTGGTAGTAGTAGTTTAGTTTAGTTTATTGTCATTGCACCTCGTACAACGAAATCAAACACCATCTTCAGTGCACATCATGACCATGACCATGAAAATAAACACAAACACACATCCTTCACCCTGCACACATTGAACCAGAAACCCCCAACACCACACCAACACTGCACTATACAGCAGAATTCAAAAGAGCTACTGCCCTGGGATAGAAGCTGTTTTTCCGCCTATTTGTCCTTGTTTTTATTATTCTGTACCGTCTGCCAGATGGTAATAGTTCAAAAAAAGAATTCCCAGGATGAGATGGATCTTTGAGAATGTTTCGAACTTTCTTAAGGCAGCAGGATCTATAAAGCTCTTCCAAAGACAGGAGAGGACAACCAATGATCTTCTGGGCAATGACATTAACCCTTTGGAGTGCTTTCCTATCTGCCACTGTGCAATTGGCAAACCATGCAGAGGTGCAGTATGTTAAAGTGCTCTCTGTGGTGCAGCAGTAGAAGATCACCAGCAGTTTTTCATTCAGTTGTTTTCTGAGAAGTCTTGGGTAGTATAATCTCTGCTGGGCCCTTTTGACCAGGGCTGCAATGTGCGCACCCCAGGTCAGGCCCTCTTTTAGGGTAACACCCAGAAACTTAAAACTTGCCACTTGCTCCACTTGGTCTCCATTGATAAGCAAGGGCTGGATGTCTGATCTGTTCCTTTTTTTTTTAAACAAGTTTTATTGATTTTACAAACAAACAAACAAAACAAAACATCATTAAACATTAAAAACATAAAACCTCTTTCCATTGTAAATCTTTACAAGGCAGGTAACACATTGCTTTATATCACATACTTATAATTTATCCCATTTCCATATAAACACGTAAATTCCCTTTACCAAATTCCACATTGTTTCTCTTTAATCATTATTCAATCATATTTCCTTTCTAATTTATCTGCTATTCAATCATCACATTTATATTTTCCTCTGGCTTGTTTATAATTGTTCTCATCTAGTCTTCCTCCGAGATTTTATTATTTAATTCTTAATTGAACACACACACATAAGACATAAACATAAAAACATAAAACTTTCTTTTAGAAAGTAATTTGGCCCCAGATTACCTCTTTTTGTATGGACTTCAATTGAATTCATGCTCTTCTTATATACTATTACCTATCTTGTTTACCGTTCTATATCTATTATATAACTCCTCTCCACTTTTGCCTCGTCTTAATTCTGTTTTATATATTTAATCTTGCTTTAAAGAAAAATATTTTTATATCTTTTGTCCATTTCTCCATTTACATCTGTCTCATTTCCAATATAAAAAAGAATAGTTTCCCCTGGAATCACTAATCAGAGTATGATGCCTTTCTATCATTCCCCTAAATTAAAATTTAAAATAACACCTAAATCCCAATCAGATTCTGCTTAG
The DNA here is from genome assembly GCF_049901715.1 of Pseudonaja textilis. Taxonomy (NCBI): domain Eukaryota; kingdom Metazoa; phylum Chordata; class Lepidosauria; order Squamata; family Elapidae; genus Pseudonaja; species Pseudonaja textilis. The sequence goes on along the minus strand of NC_141991.1, from coordinate 199,078,169 downwards.
TACATTCTACTATTTCAGAAACCAATACTACAATAATAAATCCATAACAGTCAACACATTAATCCATTAAACTATATTTAAACTAATATTTTAAACATTCTCTTTAGTATTTTATTAAAACTTAAAATCATTCATTATTAAACATTTTAAAGTTATACCTTAATATTTTAGTCTTTTATTAGATCTTAAAAAGTTCTGATTATCTACTTATAATACAAATACCACTATTACAATACTCATGTGTACTTTGCAGAATCCCCCCTTTTTTTAAGAAAAAAAACCCCATACATTACCCATTATCCCTAAAAAAAAATTTCTTTTCTCCATCTTGTTTTATACCTTTGTAACTTTTTCCCCCTTTTCCCTTTCCTTCTTAACCTGCCTAAACTTTTTACCCCCTCCTCTCCAAACCTCTGCCTTCTTGGTTTCCCCTTTCTGTTGCATTCCTCTTTCCTTTTGCTTTCTAGCATTCTGTTGTTTTTGCATCTTCTTTTTCTCTTTCATAAATATTTTTTTTATTTCTTAAGTCCTTCCTTTTCACTCCTCTCTTTCTCCTTTCTTTCTTAGTCACACCATTTAGTTCATTAAAAATGGCTTCTTCTTCCTCGGCTTCTTCCAGCTGTTGTTTAATTTGCTGACACATGACAAGCGCCATATCTAGGAAACAAAGGGCTTTTCCCATAACATCTTTGCCTTCTTTCCTTATTTTTAAATATTGTTTTTTTAGTTCATCAAGAGATAGAGCCATTTTAAACTGTTTCTTCTTCTTTTTCTGTATCCTCTTCTTATTATTAAGCCAATCAGTTATTTCCAAACTTAAAACAGTTCCCCAAAGTCCCAAAATCCCACAATCATCAAACAGTCCAGGCAGAGTACAAACTACTTCTTTTTACAATTTCTCTTCTAGGGGTGAAGTCAAATTAGGGAAAGAAAAAACGTCCAGTCTGTGCTTTAAATCTTTTTTAGAATTAATTTCTATTCTCTTTATCTTCAAGGCATCTCCTCCAGCAAAGTCTTAGAGTAAAAAAAAATTTTTCCAAGCCTCTCCCTTCCCACTTATAACAAAGGAATTTAGGTTTTACCTTCTATTAAAAGGCAGGTTTCCCTTGTCCATTTGTTAATTCCATAAGGGAGGGAGAGTAACTTTCCCTTTTCATCACTTTTCTTCGCCGCTGAAAACATCAATCGGGAACATTGTAGCGTCCAGAAAAAATCCAATACTTTCCCAGGTGTTGAATATGTCCTTAAGGTCCCAGTTCGACCAAGAAAAAACTTTTGTTTTAAAACTCCTTCTTCTTCCTCCTGCACATTCTTTATCCAGTTGCCGGCTTCTTTATGGCGCCCATTAAGACCGCCGCTCCACCGTCTTGAGAGAAGGGGGTTATTGCTGGCTGGGGAGGGGGTTTGCGATACCCCTCAACCCCTGTCCGGATCCCCCCTTTCTTCAGCTGCCCCAACAGGGCAGCCTTAGCCTCCAAATCCGTCAGGATCGGAGGCACCAAGGCGGCTAGCACAGCAGGGATCACAGAGAAAAGCGAATCCCTGCTGTCACCGAAGCCGACAAACCGGAAGCCCCTGATCTGTTCCTTCTATAATCCACTACAAGCTCCTTGGTCTTACTGGTGTTGAGGACCAAGTTGTCTCCACACCAGTCCACCTCATCTCGGTAGGCAGACTCATCCCCTACCCGGAGATAAGTCCCACCACTGTTGTATCATCTGCAAATTTAGCAATAGTATTACTAGCGTAAGTGGGAATGCAGTCATGCACATAAAGAGTATAGACTAAGGGACTCAACACGCAACTCTGTGGTGTACCAGTGTTAAGAATAAGGGCTGAAGAGATATGATTACCTAATCTGATCCTCTGTGAGCTGCCAGACAGGAAATCCATAATCCAAAAGCAGATTGAATTAGAAAGCCCAAGGTCCAGAAGTAGTAGTAGTTGCTGCTGTTATATTAATCAGACTTATATAATCCTAGTATTAATATACATGGTTGTTTTAGAGTAGTTATTCAATATTTCAATGTTTCATTTCAATGCCAATGATATAAGCATGCATAATAATTCACCATCTTTCAACCTCTGATCTTTTCCATCTAATTATTATACTACTATAAATAAAACCATAAAGATGCAGGTATTCATCGCCACCTTTGTTCTAGGCAAGGAGACAACAAGAAATGTCCAGTGAAGACTTGCTAAGAGCATGACAGCAGTTCTTGTGGATGTAAAATACTAAAACAGAGTATTAGCTGTCGATTTTGGAAAAAACCTACTTGAGCACACATCTTTTATAGCATCTTTAGGCTTTGTTAAGAGAAAGTGCTATCACATGTATTTTTGATCTGACATAAAGATTTGTGCATATACAGGATCTATGAAAAGTCAGCTCCAGAGGCCAAGCACAATATAGTTTATCAATTTTATTTCATTTTTCAGAGAAAATGTTAACCATTGTTAGGAATGGTTGAAGGTCATGCATCAAATGAGTAAGGGGTGGTTAGAGGAAAAACCAATGTAACATTTAATATAATTTATATAATAAATTGTCTGAGGGGTTCAGTTTTGGTACACCCTCTGTATATAAGCATATCTGTGCTATATACACACACACACACACACAACAGGAAGTTCTTGACTTACAACTATTCATTTAGTGACTGTTTGAAGTTATAGTGGGCCCTGAAAAAAGTGGCTTGTGACCCATTTTATGACAGTTATGGCTATTGCAGTATTCTCATGATCAAAATTTGAGTGCTTGACAATTGGCATGTATTTATGACAGTTGCATTGTCCCAGGGTCACGTGATCACCATTTGTAAACTTTCTAGCCGGTTTCTGACAGGCAAAGTCAGCTGCATGATTCACTTAACAACTGCAGTTGAGAGCTACCTATATATGGCAACCTTCTGTGTTTGCATAAGTAGCTAGTGGAACAAGAATGATGCAGTGTGGACACTGAATTATAGACCAGATTTTGATCACTCTCCTACCTATTGGCTCTTGTGAATACCAGGGCTGACTTATTTAATACACTTCTTATGTTAATGTGTTTGATCTAGGATGGAGTAGCAGTGATAGTGTCTTTCAGATTCCTTGCTTGTGTTCAGTTGATGGCTATCTCCTGTGGAGCAAGGAAGAGTTGGGGTAATTGTATTTTCGTCAGGTATAAATGTCATTGGGTGTTTCTTGGTAATCTGCAGCTTGTAATAACCAAAACAGGTAACTAACTCCAAGGAAAAAATCTACAAGGGTTTTCCCCTTAGAAAATATTCTTATATTCTAATTTGAAGTAGAAGGACAAAAGGTTAGAACAGCTACATTTTAATACTATAAACCAGGACTGTCAAACTCCCAGTCCACGTGCTGGGCATGCCCACACCCAGTTTAGTGAAGGCGGGGGGGAGTCCCGATATGTCACATGATGCCATTGTGACATAAGTTTGACATCCCTGCTATAGACAAACACTTAACTTGGGATTGCAACCAACAGTTGCAATCACTCACAACTCTCTAGTTTATATTTGGTTTCTGTTAAGTTTTTATTTCTTTATTGACTACTTGGCATTATATTTCTTTTAATATCCATTTCTAGATATACCAAAAATTGCTGTTCACACAAATAATGAAGTGAATCTCTGAAAAATATTTTTTCTAAGCTAGTTATTACATTCTTATTCCTTATGGAAATAGAACATTTAGTTTTAATAGCTTTATGGTTCTGTCATGCCCCTGGTGGAAACTGACTCTGAGGGAGAGGAGGAACAGCTGACGGAGTGGAAGTGTGGCTCCGGAGGTTGTGGGGGAGGCTGGGGAAGGGCAGAGGCTGGCTGGGCAGTTAGAGGAGGACCCAGACCCATCCCCTTTCCATCCTAGGGCATGCAAAAGGAGATGATAAGGGAGAGAGGTGGTCTACAGGGGAAGAGAGGGCCTTGATCCTCTTCATGGGCTGCAGCTGTGACAACTGGATAAGAGGACGGACATACATACTGGCAAGTGCTGGAAACAAAGTGTGGAAATATCTCTATGGTTCCTCTCTGAGTTTGATGTCCTTCCCAGTGTGTGTTCTGTTATCTGTGGACATCTTCCAGTCCTTATCTTGCCTGGTTTGTGTTGTTTTTTACTCTTTAGAGGTTCTAGAGGCTTTTCTTGAGCCTCTGGGAGGGAGAAAATAGCCTCTCCGGGCTCTGGAGGCTCTCTGAAGGCCAGAAATGTGCCCATTTCCAGCCTTCTGGAACTTCAGGAGGCCTGTTCTTCACCCTCCCTGGGCTCTGGAAGCTTTCCTCAACCTCTGGGAGAGCAGAAATGGCCTCCCCAGGCTCTGGATGCTCTCTGGAGGTCAAAAATGTGCCAGTTTCTGGCCTTTTGGAACTTCCGGGAGGCCCATTTTTCAATGTCCCTGGGTTCTGAAGGCTTTCCTTGAGCCTCCAGGAGGGCAAAAATGGCCTGCCCAGGTTCTGGAGACTCTCTGGGGGCTGGAAATGGGCCTGTTTCTGACCTTCCATAACTTCCAGGATACCCAATTTTTTTTGCCCTCCCTGAACCTCTGCACAGGGTCTGCACTTATATGTGATCCAAAATGGGCCACGCAGGGACTTCTGGGAGGGGAGGGGAGGGTGGGCGTGGCCAGCCAGGGTGGGGTTTGCAATTTAACAACTGGTTCACGCAAACCGGTGCAAACCAGTAGCAGGCCACCCCTGGGTTCATCCCCAGTTAAAAAAAAGCAAAGGTAAGAAAACCAGGAGGAAGCTTTATTATCAATTTCGAAGAACTTTGGCAGACATCCCTGGGACTAATTATAACTTGCTAAGACACACTCCAGACTGTGAATTACGATAATTCACAGCCCCTGAATTAAAATAAAAGGGTTTTGGATTTTATGTGTGTTTGTTGATGTCTTAGGAAGCCTTGGTCAGAAGAGAAGGAAGGAGAATAGGAATAGGAAAAGAATAACAGAAGAATAAAATTTACAGAATATAAAGGATTACCAGTTTTTGTAAATCTCCAGGCATTGTACCTGAAATGAAAAATTAGCTCTCCTAAAATGGAAATAATGGAAGCTAAGAAAGAAAGTGGGAAAACCTGCTCAAAAAGTAAGATAGCAAAAGGGGGAAAAATCCATTCCAAAAGATCCTTGAGGGATATCATGTGTCACTTTTCCCAAGGTAAGGCCAATGGCAATGCCAGCTGTATGCCGATATTAGATATTTGTCTTGAAGACAACCCTAGCTAAGCCTTTGTTTTTTGGAAGCCACTAAAGTTATCTCTCTGCTAAAGAAAAGAAAAGAAAAACCATTGGGAGTATGTAATACTGACTAAATTATTTACATATATTGACTGCGTCCACCAGATACCAGACTGAGTCAAACCGATTATATACTGTAACTGTAATTGAAAGAGAAGACAAAATAGTGTACCAAGCTATTCATCAGTAGCATTTCAGAGACATTCAGTCTGACATTTTCCCCCTGGAATCTCCCTTTTAACACTGTTGACTCATATATACACCCAGAATGTCCCTTGAGGAAAATTATTCATTGATGTAGAGGCAGTATTCAACTCAATAGCCAGAAACAAGCTTTGGGAGAAAGTGTCTGCTTCTTCCATTGGCTGATATCTTCTTCTGAAGAACCATACAGTGATGGTGCATGGTGACCTTGGATAGGCATCCTCTATTCACCATCTTGTTTATTCAAAAGAGGGTGAAACAAGACAGTCACAATACAAGTGAAAATTGGCAGAACAGAGGTCACATTGTTGCAACACTGTTATCATCATTTGTTCCCTTTCTCTCAATTCCATGACCTTGTCCTTCCCAAACCCATTTTTCTTTTTCTTTAAAATCAAACCTTGCACAGCTGCAAAAGAAAGCTTTCTCAGTTCGAATCCCTCCAGAGATGTCAGGCTCAATAACATTTTCCTGCCAGGATAGCACAGACAATAGCAATAACACTTAGACTTACATGCCACTTCACAGTGCTTTACAGCCCTCTCTAAGCAGTTTACAGAGTCATCATATTGCCCCCAACAATCTGGGTCTGCATTTTACCAACCTCAGAAGGATGGAAGGTTGAGTCAACCTCGAGCTGATCAGGATTGAACTCCAGTTTTGGGGCAGAGTAACCACTGAGCCACAAAGGATAGTTCATGCTCTCTACTTTAAAAGAAGTTTATGGAGGAAAGGGTGTTCTCACATGAAAGCTAGAAGTCCAAGGGTTTTTTGCCCTTGAATTAAATGTGCTTCAGTGTGTGGCCTCTATGACCTCATAGATCCGTGATGGCGAACCTATGGCACGCGTGTCACAGGTGGCACACAGAGCCATTTGTGTGAGCATGCGAGCCCCAGCCAAACTTACCTGCACTGCACATGCTCATGCTTCCCAACTGATTTTCAGCCCATTTGAGGCTATTTTCGCCCTCCCGTAGGCTTGAGGGAAGCCTCTGCAGCCTCGGGAGGCCAAAAAAATACCAGAAGTGCTGAAATGGGCCCATTTCCAGCCACCCGAGGCTTCTGAGGACAAAAACGGCCTCAAACAGGCCGAAAATCAGCTGGGAGGTGCGTGCATGCGCAGTGCAGACAAGGGGCAGGGAGGGGGTGTTGCACGGACATGTGCAGGAGGGGCAGGGCGCATTGCATTATGGGTGCCAGCACATGCATGCTTTCAGTACACCACAACAAAAAGGTTCACCATCACTGTCATAGATAGTCTTGTCCCTTAAAAAATTGTCCCTTCTCCTTCCATACTTAGAGTAAAAGGCACAGAATTGAAGGCTAGAGGGTTACCAAACCCAATCTATCATAAACAGATCCATTAGCATCCTCTTTTCCATACATCAAGTGGATGTTGTTATCACATATAAGCAACAACTTTTGTATGTTTTTTTAATGCCTTTGCCTAAATAGAAGATTACATAAAGAAAGAAAACTTAATTTGGGAACTTGTTGCAAGGGATAACTTCAGTGTTACTGAGTGAATGAAATGCAAGTCAGAATCTCTGATCACATTCTAAAATTTAAACTGAAACCAGAGAATGAGACAAAATGTAAGGCTTTTCCTCACAGTTGTCAAAAATGCTTTTTTCCAAACCTTGAGTCAGCGGAAAAGATTGGTTCAGTAATTGGATTGTATTATTGCAACATGCTTTACAAGGGGTTGCCTTGAAGGTCATCCAGAAGCTTCAGATCAACCTTATCAAAATAAAGTGATTTGGGGGTATGTGGTCCCCAGGATCTGATAATTTTCATCTTTGATCCATGACAATATTGTATTTCCTCTGATAGAGCCAATGAGAACCAGGGTAGGGCAACCTTTGCACAGATTCCAAACCGAAGTGGTGGGAAAATGTGCAAATATAACAAATGCTGACTGAACCAATAGCTTAAACAATTTACATTGTTTAAATAGAGAATACAGTGAATTTATGAATGCTAGTCTTTGTTAATCCTGTTTTAGATGCTTTGTTGCAATGTAATCTATGTAGGAAGGTCATCCTTTAGAGCAGGGGTCCCCAACCACCGGTCCCCGGACCGGTACCGGTCCGTGGAACAATTTCTACCGGGCTGCCGGTTTGCTGGGCACCGCCATCTTGTTTTGATGAAAAAGTGCTTCCGGTGAGCTTTTCTGGGTAGAAAGCGGCGTTTGGGTGCTGAAAGAATCCTCGTGCCTTAGTTTCATTGAGGGGGGGGTGGCTTCGAACAAAACTAAGGCGCGAGGATTCTTTCAGCATGCATGGCAAGGCGAGCCGAGCGACCGTCCTGAAGCTGTCCCGAAGCCCATCGACACAGGTACAAAGGAGTTGAAGGTGGTGGGGAGAAGCGGGGGATGGCTGGCTGGCCGGTTGCTCGGCTCACCTTGCCATGCATGCTGATGCTGGTACCGGGCCGCGGATGATTTTGTGATGCCGGTACCGGGCCGCGGCACAAAAAAGATTGGGGACCACTGCTTTAGAAGAAATATGCTAACTTAATTTTATTCAAAGCTCTATTTGCTAGAATAAGTTCCTGAGAAATATTATTCTGTAAATGTATTTATTGAAGGTCTATTTGGATTTTAATTTGTATCTTAAATTCATCTGCAATTATATTCAGGAAATACTTATATATGCTAAATTCCATGAAGGAAGCAAGGCAATATGGCATAAAAGTCTTACTTGAAAGAAACTAATAAGCAGCAGCAAACAACAATATAGCTTGTGACCTGAACTTAACTGTATTTACACACACTAGTTGCAGGCAATGGAGCATTCAGGGCAAAACAAATATACCCCAAAGAAACTTTGCTCTCTATCAGCCTTCCTGTCCCACCTGAATTCAATATTTTAAAATTGTTCAATTAAAGAGTAATACTGGAAAAAGCAAAACAAATTGTATTTATTTAAAAGAATGCAACTTGGACACTACCACTAACCATAAGATATTAGTAAAAATATTGAAAGACTACAACTATCACCTAGTGGGGTTTTGTTGGGTGGATGACTTTTGGGTGGGCTGTATTTCCAAGCATCCTGCAGGTCCAAAAATTCTGCCTACTCACCTTTTCTTGCTAAATTCCATCATCTGGAGTGTTGTCCTATGACCTCTGGAGGTCCCCAAGATCCTTTCAGGTATCCAAAATTATTTGCCAGCCTATGTTGAAAAATAATACAATATTAAAATCCCATAAAACAATTGTGAGAAGTGGTAGTGGCAGCCAATGCACCCATTTTAATTTTTAATACTCATAAATATAGCTCAAATGAACAAAAGCTTTCTCGGGATCCTCCATTATTTTAAAAAGTGGGAAGGAGTCCTGAGATAGAAAAATGTAAGAAACACTAGTCTAGCACCATGTTCTCCAATCTTGGCAACTTCGGGATGTGTGCTCTTCCATTCCAGTCAGCTTGACTATTGCTGAGAAATGTTGGAAATCAAATCCACATATTTAGAAATTGTCCAATTTTGCAGAAAGAGCCTTATAAACTCTTCATTTGGAAAAAATCCATGATTAGATTTGCCACATTGTGTATGGGGTTATGATTTTTAATAAATTGAAAACAAGTTACCAGTAAGTCAAGCTCGGCAAGGCAACAGAACATTATTTTTCTTATCAAAATTGATGCCCATTTTCCACTCCGGGCACTCCTCATAATTATTCCATGCTGGTGAAGAAAAAGGCTTTGGATTTCTAGGTCCATGCTGTTTGAGAGCTGAGCTAATTTTTTGAAGTCGCCGTGGCTCTGGAAAATCTGCATGGTCCTTAAAAGATCTTGATTGGGTTCAAGATTTGATTAGGAAGGAGTCATTGACCCCAGAACTCACTGACTAGTCCCAACCCATGCTCAAGCACTCTGTACTTCTCTGTACACATTCAGAAATAGTCACAAACAAATTCATATTATGCTCCTTCTGAACTCTGTCCTTTTGGCTGGTCATCCACACTGGTAGTTGTAGTAATATTAGTAGTAATAGTAATGCTACTTACCTTGCCATTTGGAGGAAAGGTGACACATAGATTGCAATCCTATCCATTCTACCTAATGTATTTAATGGGATTTATACTTGAAGATTGCTCTGTGAATCCACTAAATGATGCTGCCAGAAACAACGGAAAATTCAATGATGAATTCCTCACTCCTCATCTTGCAATAGAATACCTTATGCCACCAGGCTTGAAATTTTGGACCTAGACAACTTAGAACTACGCTGCCTATGGTCTGACCTCAGCTTGGTACACAAAATTGTCTGCTACAACACCCTACCTGTCAACTTCAGCTTCAACCACAATAACACATGGGCAAACAATAGATACAAACTCAAAGTAAACCACTCCAAACTTGATTGCAAAAAATACGACTTCAGCAATAGAGTGGGCAACACCTGGGACTCGCTACCCGACTCTGTTGTTACATCCTCAAACCCGCAAAACTTTAACCTTAAACTGTCTGCCATGGACCTCACTCCATTCCTAAGAGGTCTGTAAGGGAGCTGGCATAAAGTGCACCGCATGCCTATCATCCCTGTCCTACTGTTGCCATTTATTTGTACTCATTTATTATGTATATACTTATACCCATTTATACTTATATGTTCATGTGTTATGTTCATACTTATACTTGTTTTCTCATACATGCTTGACAAACTAAACTAACTAACTAAAAATAAAATGATATATTAAAATCTTAAATAGGGTTAGTGAATTTATAAACAAGGAGGTAACAGTGACCCTCAGTAACAAATTGAGAGACCAGATCATCATCAGATGATGATGACATGATGACAGTTTCCATGTGTTAGGAATGAGCTCATCCCAAGAAGCCCAAACATTGAGTTATTTTTGTAAAAAAAAAAGGAAAGTATCAACTTGGCTCTAAAACTCATGTTTTGGTTTGTTTTTCTTCTATACTGTTACATATCAGGACGAAGACATCATTTTGTTATTATTCTGAGTGTATTATTCCATGGAACAAGATTCAAATTATTTCAGAAGTTATGATTGGGTATATTAATTTCTCTTCTGCCAGCCCAGCTTTCAAAGTAGTTGTAGGCTGGACGAAAGCAGGAACTGTTTCAGCACTTGTCCAAGCTCTTCTTTTATCAGTTTCTCATGGATGAATTCCAGCCGCTTCTGGCTCTCCTTGGAGGCATCTGTTGTTCCATTTTCCTGCTAAAGTGCATTTGGTTTTTAAAATATTTTCTTCCTTACATATGGAATTTTTTGCCTTCATCTTATTTTTGTTCAATGGGAGAATGGGCAGGTAAGAGCATCTTTGCTAGTCTTATATAAGACAATGTGGAGGGGAAAGATATTACTCAGCTAGAAAATCAGTTTTCCATATGGTTTGCCTCTGGAAGTCTGGAGAATTAGAGAGAGAGAGAGAGAGAGAGAGAGAGAGAGAGAGAGAGAGAGAGAGAGAGAGAGAGAGAGAGAGAGAGAGAGAGAGAGAGAGAGGAACTTGTTTCCTTGTTCCTAATGCATTGCTACAGGATTCCTTTCATTTTCTTTTTTTGACTGCGGAGCATAGAAAATTATTTTCCTTTATTTGGAAAATGTTTAAAACAGGCAAGTAATGGCATGGAGTCCAACTGGCTATTTGTTTGTGTTATGCAATTTCATAATATTTTCATAATATTTTTAATACTAAATGTTCTGCTTTTCAAGAATGTAACTGCTACTTTGTGCGTATATGTGTGTATATTTTTATTCCAGTATGATTCTGTAGCTGTCCGCATTTTGTACATGCAAATAGGTTTTCTTTTGTCTGGACTGTAGTTCTTTAATGATGGGATAAATCACAGAATAAGACTGGAATTCTAACTATTAATGATTATCATCTTAGACTACCTGTAAACATATAATTGCCATTCTTGGGAAGAGATTCTAGGTGGAATTTATATTCTTTGGTAGTGGGATTGGATGGAGAAAGATTGGATAAAAAGACTTAAAAGATTGAGAACCACTGCTTTTTTTAAAAAAAAATTCTCATTCAAATCTGCAAGTATCCTCAGAAGAAAAAAACCCAAAGAAGCAGCTTATTTTATTAGAAGTTGGTAGGATTATGTGTCGCAACCATTCTAGGCTTATGCTTGCTGAACTGCCCTAGGTTTTCTTTTTCTTACAATTTTATACAAGGGTATTTTTGTAGGAAAAATTGCTACAACATGATTGCAAAGTAAACTCTTGGAAGGAAACAAATATAAGCAATATAAGCAGTGCAACATTATTTTACAATCCTAAATGCCCTCTCCTAGAATCAAATCTTATTGAAAGCATGATGTTCTGATGTTCAGTAATTAAGAAAAATTAGAGCACTTGTAAAGGTGTTGTTTCCTTTTTTTTTGGTAATTTTTTTTGGTTTTTTAAAGACAAAACATAAATGAACAAAACATAAAAACATCAAACTTTCTTCCATAAGCGTACAAGCAGTGTGCCGATTGGTTTACAAATTTTTTTGTGCATCCATTTCATAGTCTTCAATTACAGTTACATTTACATAATAGCTCATATTATCAATCAAAAATTGAATACCCTAGTATCATTATTAATCATTTGACAATAATTTTATTCATTCATATTTTACAAGATAACTATAATTTACTTAATTTATTTTATAGCAATTCATATAATCCTCCCAAATCTATCCTAAAAACATTTTGTAGATATAATGAAAAAAAGAAAAAGAATATACATCTTTATATATTTATTATTTTCTAAAATTCTGTATATTCCATTATTGTATTTTATTATCTAACCATTGATAGAAAAGGTCCCAAATTTTGTAAAATTGTTTATCCTCTTGTTCTCTAATTTCAAATGTCAATCTACTCATTTCAGCACATTCCAATATTTTCTTAATGATTTCCTCCTGCGATGATATTTTCTCATTTTTCCAATTTTTAGCAAATACAATCCTAGCCACTGTTAATACATTCACAATCAGGTATTTCAAGTCTTTGCTATATGTATCAGGTAAAATTCCCAATAAAAATATCTCTGGTTTCAAGTCTATAAGTTTTTTTGTCATTTTTTCCAACCACATGTGGATTTTAGTCCAGTATTTTCTAGCGTCCGCATAAGTCCACCACATATGAGCCAGGTGTCTGATGACATTTCCAACATTTTTCGGATTTGTTCTTGAACATTCTTGCTATTCTTGTCGGGGGGAAATGCCACCTGTAAAACATCTTATACAAATTTTCTTTATATGCTGTTGACATTGTCATTTTATAATTTTGAGACCACAATTTTTGCCATTTCTCTAAGTCAATCCCATATCCAAAATTCTTCCCCCAAGAAGGTGTTGTTTCCTATGTCTATATAAAATCCCATTGAATTCACCAATATTTATTTTTCAGTGAAAAAGGACAGATTTTTACTTTTACATATATCATGATTGGATAGCTTATTCCCATATTTTCTATAAACAATATTTTCTCAATTATACGCTAAATTTCTATAGCATTGTATAGTTTCTAGCTTAGATCTGTTATTATATCCAGGTGAAGATAATAAATAAACATTATTGAGTCATCTTCCTAAAGCAGGGTCCAAAAATTAAGTAATAATTTACTTTCTCCCAACTTTTGGTATTCAGGCTTTTACTACTTTTATATGACAATGTCTGTCTTTAATTTCAAATTCTCTTAAAATACAACCTTTTGAGTAATCTAACTTCGTTTTTCCACTTTCCAGAAAGTAAAGCCTTGGCTGCAATTTAAAGAGTTTTTAGACAAGCAATTTGATCGATACATATTATAAAACCGAATCACCAAATTTTTCCATTTGCTGCTTTCCATGCTGTTTCAAAACTAATGTAGTAAAAACTCTGTTCCAATATAAATTAGGTCAATTTACTAGGACCCTACCTGTCTTACCTCCGAAGATGAAAGTGGGAGGGGAATATATACATATTAAGGGAATAAGATAATTAAAGATTATATTCTTTTTTTTTTAGTGATCACTGGAGCAGGAGATGGAATTGGAAGAGCCTACTCCTTGGAGGTAGCAAACGTGTATTTCATGACCAAATATTTTGGGCTTAGATTAGAATACATTCTCATACACTTTGTAAATATTTTATCAGTAATACTGTGCCAAAATTCTTCTTCCAACTTGAAAGATATTTTTCCTTGCCAAAGATGTGTCAAGTTTTTTTCAGTTCATTCCTGGATTGCTAGTATTATAGTTACAGGGGCCTTAATAGTATTTGTGGTTCTATACAATGGTGGGATTCAAATAATTTAACAATCAGTTCACCCAAGGTCAGGTTGGCTGTTGTGGGCAGCAGGGCCATCCTCCAGCTCTGCCGCACATGCGGGACAAGCAACCTGACCCTGGATGAACTCATTGTTAAATAGCCCCCCACCGCCCCCATCAAAGTGGATCTTTGGTGCTGTGCTGCAATGGAGAAACTGAAAATGGAGTGGCCAGTATGAGGGAAGGAGGGAAAGCTCCTTTCCTCATACCAGACGCTCCGTTG